>NW_021830567.1:0-4468 GCF_006345805.1 Octopus sinensis | reverse complement strand
TGTTGTTGAGCACGTTTTTCTTTCTCCTTCTTTCTTTTGTTCTTTGGTTTCTTTGATGCAGCGTCAACGAATGTCAGCGGCGAATGACAATCCTGCTGAATTATCCTTTAAATACTTGCCGGTAGGCTCCAGTAGCCAGCACCAGCTAAATGTCCCGTGACACTATCTAAGCTTCGAACCATTTTGAGTCTTCTCGTTTCAGCCATATATATAGAAGCTGGCTTTCTCGACTGCTTCCTGTATCATCCTTATGACTTTTCTCAGCCCTGATCTTGAAATAGCAAACCTTTTAAATAACGTCACCATTTTCCTTTTAATGAAGTCTTTATCCCCCACTGCCAGGTGGTAATACTCGACAGTCCATACCTGTTCTCCGCACTCTTCGATTAATCTCTCATGCCTCTTCTCCTTCCGTTACTCAGCATTAGCGATGTTCTCTTCCCATGGAACACAGAATTCTCCGTTCTGTGTTTCAAAGGATTAAGTCCGATCTTTTTGTTGTTTTTAGGACTGGAAATATTATCAGTCTTTCCAAATCCGCGGCCAGCTCCTAGTATTCCTTCCATCTTTCGTCTGTCTCATATACTTTATTTGAAGCCCTGGCCTTATGTCCTTTCTCTTCCTTCTGGAAGTATATCCTTCCACGTTTTTCCACTTTTTCGTATTCTAACCTGTTATATCCCTCGATCTTCTTGAGTGCTGCGCTTATGACATCGAGGACTTGATTGTGACGCCATGTATATATGTCTAGTGCTAAGCCTACAGTTTGACAAAACATGTTTCACCGTCGCTTTCTCTCTGTATCTACATCACATATCTAAATGGTTATAAAATCTCATTGGTCCCTATTTTAACATCCCTTTAACAATGGATCGTGAAGACTACATCACTGAAATTCGAACGTAAAAGAAGTGATTGAACATAATAGAGAATTTCGTTCGGAAAACAGGACAAAATGTTGTTTTGTTCGGAGTTAAAATATCACCCACTTGGTGTTCTGATATTCAAGTTGTAGCCATCTACTGGTTACTTGGAGCTGAGGAATAAATTATAGCCCTGCACTCCTTGAGTAGGTGCGAAGTGCCCTGCAGGAGGCATAAATGATGATACTGCTTGGATACAAGTATGACGCTTTAAATTCTTGATAGCTATAGATCTAGTTTACCACTTTATGGGTTGGACTCAAGGTTTGCTGCCCTTGCCACGTAAACGGTGCAACAACCTAACCATTAGACCACTCACGTACTCATAAATGTAGTACTGCAGAGGTGACCAAATAGATCTTGGCAAATACACACACGCACACACACACACATACACACACATACACAGATATATGGATAGATAGATATTTACAAACATATATAGTATGTGTGTCTATATAAAGACCACCTTCTGTCATGAATGACCATGGGATGTACCTAGAAAGTTCCCCTCTGAGGCACAAGTCCGGGCAAGGTTGTTTATGGAAGACCAGTAGTCGTCCATGCATACCAGTTTCCCCTCTCCATGCCACCGATGTTATCCAAGGGAAAGGCAAAGGGGCCATTAGAGCTTGGCACCAGTGACGTCGCAACTCATTTCTACAGCTGAGTGAACTGGAGCAACGTGAAATAAAGTGTCTTACTCAAGAACACATCACAAAGCTTGACCCGGGACTCGAACTCACTACCCCTTGATTGTGAACCTGACGCTCTAATCACTGAGCCATCACTGAGCCTTCACGAGTAAATAGATATGTGTGTGTGAGTGTGTGTGCTCGCGCGTTTAATCAGAAATGTACAATACGCTGTTAGTATTGTTATGTTTTAATAACATACACGTGTTTCAATAAACCGGTGACCCATTTCTTTATTTCTCAGTCACAGTGCATAGTGTAAAGTGTATCATATTATCCAAAGTGCCTCTAACTCTTCTAAGAGGGTGAAAGTGGAATTCAAGAGAGATTTGACGACCTGTTCATTGGAACTTGTAAAATTGCTTTGTAGGAAAGACGTTCCAATTTTAGTGAGAAACAGATGGAAGGTTTAGAATGACTGGAAAATATCTGGAATGGTATAAAAAGTCTGTTCTAAAGAAAAATAACAACAACAACAACAACAACGTTGGGTATGGGCAAGACATTATTTGAAGAAATTGGAGAAATCCAGCCTATCATATGATTGGATATTATGAAATATCAAACAAGAGACGTAGAAGTGGATATCAGCAGTGACAGGGATATGGGGTTCTAACTGACAGAAAGTTGTCACGACGAAATTTCAATTACGTAAACGTATTTACGAATATTTTTAGACTTACAACGAACAGGCGCCCCGGGGCACAAGCTCACACACATAAGCCAACACACGCACACATATACAAGAACAAACATGCATGGACATATATATATATACACACACACTCATACTAGGCCACACACGACACCACAATCACAGATGTTCACGAGCGCGTATTGCTGTAAAACTTATCGCAATAATAATAATAATAATATAATAATAATAATATAATAATAATAATAATAATAATAATAATAATAATAATAATAAGAAGAAGAAGAAGAAGAAGAAGAAGAAGAATAAATGCCTTGATGCAGTACCAGGCAGTGGCTATCATGTCTTTTGATCTTATCTGATTCGAAGTGTTATCATGTACATTGTTTTGTCTTGGTATAAAAGATGGGCTGCAGTAAATATTCTTCTCAATACTACAGATGTTCTTGTTAGTTGCTTGACTTTAGCCAGTTGAGCATGTCCCTTAGTGGCTGACGATATGTGCATCTCTGGCGATTACATAATCATACGCTGACAGGAATTCTTCTGGGTTTGAATAATTCACCTCTGGAGACATGGATGCTTTGTTTAACATCCTTAAATAAACCTTATTCAGTGACATTTTGAAACACGAAAAAATTCTAATTGGGCCCTACATGCAAAGCCATGTGCTAGTTATCTTGATATGAGATCACCATGTCGCGCACATGTGGCTGTGATGCATGTGCTTAGTGTGCCCTTATCAGACGGGTAGTCATGATGGGCATGCTGGGTCTCGTATATTTTACCCCAGTCTCACTTCGATAGCAAGCACTGCCATCAATTTCAAGGGAGTGGTAAGTCGATTACATCAACCCCAATAATCAAACAGTAATTCTTTCATCGTTCCCGCAAGGACAAAAGCCAAATGTGACCTAGGCAGAATTTGATCTCACAACCTAAACGGACGAAATGCAGCAAAACATTTTGTTCGGGATGCTAACGATCCTGCCAGCTCACCTGCTTAACAATGATGATGTGGATGACGACGACATGGTACATATGATACATATGTGTGTGTGTGTCTGTCTATCTATCTATCTTTCTATCTATCTATCTATCTATCTATCTATCTATCTATCTATCTATCTATCTATCTATCTATCTGTCTGTCTGTCTGTCTGTCTGTCTGTCTGTCTGTCTGCCTGCCTGTCTGCCTGCCTGCCTGTCTTCTGTCTGTCTGTCTGTCTGTCTGTCTGTCTGTCTGTAAGAGACACTACCACTCTGGAAATAGCAGTCAAAACTTGACTCTAAAATCTCTTGCTTAAGAACACAACACACAACCAGGTCTGGGAATCGAACTCATTTCCTCATGATTGTGAGACCGATGCTCTAACTACAAAGCCATGTCCCTTCATATGTGTGTGTGTGTGTGTGTGTGCATTAAAGCAATGCACCTTCGTCTTCCAAAAGCCATAAACTGTTACAATGTTCTATTTCTCTCCGCTATAACACAGCAAATTTATTAACTAATTTATTAACTGGGATAAAAAAGGGTACTTTGGGTAATGTGGTCCTAGATGGACTGCGCCCAGAACACATAGCTGATCGCTCCAGCAGACATGGCTTTCATCATAGACGTGTTCGACTCGGTTTGAGTAGAATCTGAAAGACGGAGCAGCGTTTCGTGGCCATGGGTGTATAGACAATACAAAGATATTACTGGTTCCCTGCACACACACACACACACACACACACACCACACACACACACAATTGAAGGCATGAACAACACAACATCTTATTCCTAGACTCTAAAAACAACACGAGCAATATTTCACAGTCTTTTGTGACCGTTGCAGCTGGTTTCTTTGTTGCGTCCAGAAACAGTCAATTCGCAGAACTGTAAATTTGTTACCTCAAAGACGGCTTCGTTTCTGTTGAAATAGGTGCTGCCACCTAGTGTAAGTCCATACTTCTACGCAATGTGTTGTCGTAGTACAGGGTGGGCGTGAATCATGTATTTATTTGAGATATTATTCAAAAATGGAGGGCAATCCAAATTTATGTTTTTTCTTTAACAATGTGTCTCCAGATAATAAAACACAATAAAAATATTTCGCTGGCCGCCATCTTAACAGCCGCCATGTATTTAACCAACGACTGTCCTCGCGAATCGTTAATAGTTTTTATGACAACCAGATGCTAGAAAGGAAG
>NW_021830566.1:0-4508 GCF_006345805.1 Octopus sinensis | reverse complement strand
CATTTGGACATAACCATTACATCATGCATTCATCTCTCCTACAAATCGTTAAATGTCACGTTTAACCTTTCCTCTTCCTCAAAGCGAACCAATTTATTTCTCTTTTCAATTATTTATTCCTACTAATTGCCAGCATATACCGCCATTTGCTTCCTAGAATCTCAATGTTTACATTCCATTATGTAAATAATCTCGCATTACGTTGGTGTGAGATGATTACAACCAAGTATGGCTGTGTCGCTTAAGACGTTTGTTTTAAAACTACAGGCGTGTGAACCGCATTTCGATCCCTATGAGCGTCACTTTTTGAAAGGTGTCGACTATGTCACCGAAAGTTTCCCTTATAATTTCTGAACGGTATTTGAAAGGCAGAACTGTTGAAGTTATATATATATATAGTTAATCCAAACAAGAAAACACAAAAAAACACAGCAACGCGAGAACATGGAACAAATAAAGTATTATTGGACGCTCAGGAAAGAAGGGAAGAAGGAGGGTTTAACGTTTCGAGCGGAACTCTTCGTCGGAAACATAGGAGAAGGAAAGATCCTGAGAAGGGAAGACAGAGGGAAAAAAATCGGCAGCGGTACTCACTAGCTCACATATTGAAAGACCATATATATATATATATATATAACTACCTGAACCTGATTAACTACCTGATTAACTACCTGATTAACTACCTGAACCACTACAATATAAGACTGTCATTTTTGCTTCTCATTCGGACTCCCTGATATTTTCGCATGATTGTACCCTAAATCTCTCCACAAAACTGGATTACGAACTATAAGGACATACACAAATTTTGTAAGTTCAAGACTTTTTCATCGGATCTCAAAAAAATCGAACTTATCTTGCGATTCTTGTAAATTTCAATAACAATCTGTTCCTCTACACACGATATGACAGTCACTAATGTTTTTACTCAGACTTTCCTATACATGATGTGGCAGTCACTTTGCCTCTTACTCGGATTTTCAGAAATTTTGCATGACTGTATCCGAAAATTTCTTCAAACAACTTGATCAAATATTCAATATGAGCTATATGTAGACATGCATAAATTCTATAGGTTTAAAACCTTTCATCGGATCTCCATGAATCGAACTTTCTTCAATGCAGTTAATCTTACAACCTCTTTTGTATCTACCCCTTTTGATGTTTGGGAATTCTCTGATATTTTTTCGGCTGACGAGTACGAGCCATCTGTATTCACTGCATTTTTTGTAGCTTATTAAAGATGTCCTCGTACGAAAACGATTCCGTACCAAGATTTTAATCCATTCTTGTTGCTTTTTTCCTCTATATATATATATATATATATATAATATATATATTTTAAATAAGAAAAGGGAAAAAAAAATCAGGCAGATGGTTTTATCTAAAGTCATTCAAATTATACAAAGAAATTCCAACCTACAGCTGTTTCCATACACAATTCCTTAATTTCAGATATAGAATTCCATATACAAAACCATTGAATTTTGAATATCCTCAGTGAGAATTTCTGGAGGAGATTCAACAACGTGTAGTGTAACCTACGACAAACTCAGAAGTGTTTCTCTTTTCTTAACGAAAGCGTTCCGTTGAAACCGTCATTTCCACGCGTATACTATATATATATACTAGCAGTATCGCCCGGCGTTGCTCGGGTTTGTAAGGGAAATAACTATATAAGCATTTTTAGAGAGTTACTTCCCTTATAGATGCCAATTCGGGCTTTCTTAGCCATTTATGTTTTGGTGTCTTCAAGCCATGAAGTCATTGTTCTAAAAGAACGCTGGTCTCCTTGACAACGCATTACGACGTTGATTTGCTTACACTCCCTTCCCCACAGCTTCACGAGGGAGGGAAGAAGGGGGAGAAGCAAACACAGGTGCAGGTGTTTGAGCGTGGATGCCAACACCGCCGCCATCGACTCACGAAAAACTATGCATTAAATGGAATAAAAATGATGTTAATTATTTTTAAAATCGTAGACTCATCGTAGACGCGCGCTAATAGCCAGCCAGACGGGCTCGATATTAATCACGACTATAAGATACCCGAATTGGAAACTGCACCGCAAAATGTGGGAGGAGTTAGGAATCTAAATCGAAGGGGACAGACACTCACACAACTTCAGTTTTATATATATAGATATATATATATACTGTCTTTGATTGCCTATAAGACACATTTTTCATACCCTAAAATAGCTTTAACCTCACCCTCCTCCGCCCAATGTAGGCTCAAAACTCGCGAAGGTTGGCGGAAATTATACAACAGAGATGTTGTAGATGTAGTCCAGTAGCCTAGCCTAACCCTCTGTGATATTGTAATAGCCCATTTTTTTAAAAAAAGAACATTAGGTTATTGTTATTATTTTTATTATTATTATTAATATTATTATTATTTTTATTATTATTATTATTATTAATATTATTATTATTATTAATTATTATTATTATTATTATTATTATTATTATTATTATTATTGTTGTTATTATTGTTATTATTATTGTTATTATTATTGTTGTTATTGTTATTATCATTATTGTTATTATTATTGTTATTATTATTATTATTGTTATTATTGTTATTATTGTTATTATTATTGTTATTATTATTGTTATTATTATTATTGTTATTGTTATTATCATTATTATCATTATTATCATTATTATTATTATTATTATTATCATTATTATTATCATTATTATTATTATTATTATTATTATCATTATTATTATCATTATTATTATTATTATTATTATTCATATTATTATTTATCATCATCATATTATCATCATCACGATTACTATTCCTAATAGCATAATTATTGTATGTTGTTATAATTATTAGACATGTTGTTATTGATATTTTGTTATCCGATATCTGTAACGGCGTTGTAAACACTTTACGGCTTTTGTTTACAAAACGTGTGCTGCCTTCTACTGAATCGTCGTAATATATTTTCCAAAAGTATAGCCTAGGCTATGGTGCGTTTTACGTACTCGTGCGTCTTATAGACCATCAAATACGGTATATATAGTATATATATATATATATATATATATATATCAGTAATAATATAGGGTGAAATTAATTAATTAATTTGGAATAATTATTAATTTCACCAAGTAGATTTCGGCATGTAAAAGCCCCATTCGAGGAAAGTTTAAGTAATACTAAGTAATAAGGGTTTACAACGATTTGCCTCAACCACACACCGAATTAGAAATAGCAGTCAAAGAGTTATAGCTATTCTTTCTACTAAAAGGGAGATCTCAGTAAAACCACAGCACTTGAAAGGCTGTGTTTGCCTTCAGTGCTGTGGTTTTACTGAGATCTCCCATAATATATATATATATTATATATATATATATATAATATATATATATATATATATATATATATATATATGATAATAGACGATAGATAGATAGATAGATAGATAGATAGATAGATAGATAGATAGACAAACATACATTATATATATATTATATATCTCGTGATCACGTGGTCACAATACGTTCGCATTGTTTCAGCCTTCGGATGACGCCACCCCGCTGGCTAAGCGAGCAGGCCAACAGAAGAAAGAGTGAGAGAAAGTTGTGGCGAAAGAGTACAGCAGGGATCGACACCACCCCATGACGGAGCCTCGTGGAGCTTTTAGGAGTTTTCGCTCCATAAACACTCACAACGCCCGGTCTGGAAATCGAAACCACGATCCTACGACCGCGAGTCCTCTGCCCTAACCACTGGGACATTGCGCCTCCACACATACATATATATATATATATGTATGTGTGTGTGTGTGTGTGTATATGTATGTATATGTATGTATAAATATGTATGTATGTATGTACACTTTTTATTAAAGTTGCAAGGCACCTCACTAAAATTGTTACTCTGAGTTTCACGTTTCCATTCACCGGAAAACTGTAATCAAGAGTCTTCATCACAGTTGTCCGACGAACGGAAATGCGAACCTCAGAGTAACAGTTTTCTGTGATGTTTTTGTAACTTTAATAAAAAAAAGCGCATTACTCTACCTTTGTTTTCGAGTACTATTTTTTTTTACTCCTGTATATAGATATGTGTGTGTGTGTGTCAGCGTGTGTAAAAATCATTTCAAATAAATAAAAACTGTTATACAGCTCTTCACTTTTTATTATGTCGGACATTTATAGAATACATTTGATTTAAACTTCTGTCGAACAGAGATTTGGTTTAAATATACTGAATAAATGGCTGTGATAGAAGAAAATATGTCGCTCTATGATTCTTATTTATTTCAGTTGTGTTGAATATAGGCTGAGGCTGAATTAATTCCTATATTACTTGCATTTATAGACAATATCGTAAAAGATTCATAAATTTTCAGCGTGCAAGGTGTTTGTAAGCCATTTAAGAAACACACAAAAGCCGTTCGATTCACTTCAACATCAAGTTTAAGTTTTGTCAAAATATTTTCGTCGCTGTAAGACCGCGACCTGTCACTGACAAAAATCCGTGATCTC
>NW_021830565.1:0-4479 GCF_006345805.1 Octopus sinensis | reverse complement strand
GTCGTCTTTGAAAATTCCCAAGTCTTGAGATTTCCTCCTCTTCTCAAGTGGAGTTGGTCTTAATTACCATTTGGTAATTATGCCACATCCTCTAGAGACGCAGATAATATTGATAAATCATGAATTTATGCTGTATGTTATGTTCCATGTATTTCTCTGTTGTTTTTATATATGCAACTCACCACTCACACACCACATACGCACATGCCACATACACACACACTACACATACACACACACACACACACACACACACAATTTTTATATCTTTCTTGTTTCAGTCATTAGACCGCTGTCATGCTGGAGCATCGCTTCGAAGAATTTTTAGTCGAATGAATCGCTTTCATTACTCATCATTTTACACCTGGTACTTATATCAATCTCTTTTGTCGAACCGCTATACAGCGGCAACGTAAACAAACCAGCACCAGTTGCCAAATGGCGGTGGGAGACAAGCACACACAAAGATACACGGTTATATAAACTACACACACACACGCGCATGCACACACACAACACATACATACACACATACACACACATGGCTGGCATGGCTGTGTGATAAGAAGCTTGCTTCCCAGCCATATCGTTCGGGGTTCACTCCCTCTGCGTGGTACCTTGGACTATAGCCTCGGGCCGGCCAAAACCTTGTGAATGGATTTGGTAGAGAGAAACTGAAAGAAGCCCGTCGTGTGTATGTATGTATGTATGTAGTATGTATGTATGTATGAATGTATGTTTGTATGTTATACTAATACATCTATTTGTTGTCTACACCACCTGCCTTCGACTTTTGCATTTTTGTGAATTCTCTCTCTCTCTCTCTCTCGCTCTCACCTGCGATAGGTGAAAATCCGCTAAGTAGAAACAGTACTGTACTGTATATTTTTTAATTAATTTTATAATTTCTATATATTTATTTTATTGTAAATGCAAAACAACACCACAGAGGAATCGACGTAAGCTTAAATAATAAACCGCGAAAGGTGAACCGCGATAGGCGAACCGCGATATGACGAGGGATTACTGTATAGTAATGACTAGAACATTATAATACAGTAACGAATATAATAATTCTTTCTACTAAAGGCTTGGAAGTTTTTTAGCGATGGGGCTATTCGGTTACTTCGACCCTAGTGCTAAACTGGTGCTTATCTTATCGACCCCGAAAGGATGAAAGGCAAAGTCGGCCTCGGCAGATTTTGTACTTAGAACGTAGAGACGGACGAAATACCGTTAAGCATTTTGTCCGGCGTGCTAATGATTCTGCCAGTTCGCTGTCATAGTAAGAAATATATAATGGTTTTAAATTTTTGCACAGGATCAGCGACTTCGTGGGAGAGGATAGGTCGACACTAGTGTTAAACTGATACTTAAGGATGAAAAGGCAAAGTCGACCTTGGCGTATTTTGAACTCAAAACGTAGAGACAGACAAAATACCGCTAAGCACTTTGTTCGGCCATTTTGCCTCGAATTGTTGCTTTTCTTTGCCATGAAGAGAAGGGAGACGAATAACTATAGAGGAAAAGTTATTCTATGAACTTGTGTAATTTGAACGTGTCCGTGTCTGTGTCTGTGTCTCTATCTATCTATCTATCTATCTATCTATCTATCTATCTATCTATCTATCTATCTATTTATCTATCGGAACGTTTGCTGGTGTACATGAAAGCACATATGTTTGTCTGCATGTGTGTATGCAATAGATGTGTGGGGATGCAAAAGAATCTGCAGTAGACATCTTCGCATTACGCACGTATACATATATGATGTTACAATCCTGTTAATTATGTGTTTTCAATGAAAGCAAGCTGGACAGTAATGAAATTACGTTCTTGATGGAGAAAATTCTGTTCTGTTCTGTTGAAGCAGCGAAATGTAGAAAAGGCGTGAAATTGTAATATTTTGCCGCCTGCTGGCTGCAAAGACTTGGTCTTTGTATGTTGTTATACCGCTGTGTATTTGTGTGAACTGTCATGTCATCACTGAGGTACACCGTCTATTATAATGATTGTTGGTTCATTATGTGAAGAGTTGACTATTCTAAAGGCCAAGGTGTTTACTGAGGGCTGTAAAGTTGAATGGTAGTAAACGACTATCTGTTGAGCAATTTGTGTCTTTGCTGGAATGGCGTTGTAGTAGCCATGAATGCTGTCGTCTGCTGTAATGGCCGCCGGTATCAGTATAATGTACCGGGTGTCCATTATCAGCAACCAGGCATATCTCTTGATGTGTAACAGTACTCATATTATAGATTGGTTAAAGTAATTGAATTGATTCGGCCTCGATTAAAAGCGTGAGTACGCGACTTGGCATCACTGGCACGCCACGAACTTAGTTCTCTTTTATTAGGAGAAATGCATTACAATTACATTTAGAATACAAACACCAAAATGCATTACCTCAGAAAGATTATTTTTACCTAATGTACTAATCTTCTGTAACTAGAAATGTTGCAGAAATATTTATTGTGGAGTTAGATATTTAAGGAATTCAAGGGAACAAATAAAAATAGCAAAAAACAAAAACAAAACAAAACACAAAACAAACAAACAAGCCAAAAAAAAAACAACAAAAGAAAACAAGATTAAGAAGTGTTACATTTGCCATCAGAGAAAAGAAGTCTAACGTTTCGGTTTGTAATCTTCATCGTAGAGTGATCCCCCCAAAAATAATTGGATTTGTTTCTTCGCAAGTTGTCTTTACGTAATACTATCTGACAGTCGGTGTTCGTTTGTTCACATCCCTTTAACTTGGAGGTTCGGCGAAAGTAAAGACCGGTAGAATAAAGACGAGACTTAAAAGCAAGTAATACATTCGATTTGATGCAGCAAACCCTTCAATGCGGTGCTCCAGCATGGCCGCATTCAAGTGACTATGCAAACAGGTGGTAACTTAGTCAATCTGATAGAGGAAGAGTTCCACATAGAGTCAGTCAGTGCCACTTTAAGGCATAGGTACGCTGAACAGCTGATTGGGGCTGTTTTTTATTTAGGGGCCCGAATGCTAATCTATGAACGCCGTGGTTGTGTATGTAGAGACACCAGTATATTATTTTGCTTGTGAGAGCGAAACAAAATATTGGGGCCCACCATGCACAATACTGTTACGACGGTTCTGGGGTCAATTAAGAAGCTCCACCAATCGAGGATCACTCTACATCGAAGATCACTTTGCACTCTCACCCGAATGGTCTTGATATTATTCGTTCATTATTACAAATGCAAAAAGAAAGCAAAACAATAAACAAGCCATGATAAACATAAACAAATATTTATTTAGAGTCTTGCATGGACATTTGCACACTTTCCATATGCGTATCGTACATTTTATATTGCTTTTAAATGATGACGTAATTTAAAAAAAATAACGGTAGCCATAACATACAACATTTACGAATCATAATTAGATTTTTCAATAAATTAGTCATTAGAATTCTTTTGAGGAATACTTGACTATGTCGAGTGAGCAGAATACAAGCACCAGACAAGCTACAATGTCACATACAAATTAGAATTATTGAAAACTGTCATTTGCGAAACTAAAAGCCTCTACCGACTACAGCTGTTTAATTGACACGCAGGGAATAAACGTTTTTAAAGAATTCAAAACTAATAAAATTCCATTACTATTATTATTATTATTATTATTATTATTATTATTATTATATTATTATTATTATTATTGCTGTTGTTGTTGTTGTGTTATAAAGCATGGACCAAACATCTGCCAATTAAAGCATTAAACATAGAGATAAAATTCGAGAAGATATTTTCATTCGAAGAAACAGTGTGCTCGGAATACTAAGCAGAAATACTGAAGTGTTTGAATATAATTCGAGTAGAAAAGAGATACATTGCTGGTTCCATCATCCGCAGAGACACTCAAAATATCACGATGCCAGTAAATGAAGTGGAGGCAATGAGAGAATCCAAGGCCGACGCCAGGGTATTCAAAATTCTCGATTACTCCAGCAATGTGTACCAATTTCTCTTAGTTGTACAATGTACGCTCTTTCACTAATTTTATCCTTTAATTTCCTCCAGAAGATATCCTCTTTTAAACCTACTGAAAATGCACCCCTAAAGTTATAAACTGTCGTAGCTTTAGCAAGCAAGTATGTAATGAATCAATTTTTAGTGCATTATCGAATACACTAGACATTTGACATGTTTCCTTCAAATTCTTCAATGAAATAGAATTTTGGTGGAGGGCAGGAGAAGACGCTGGCCATACGGTGCAGTTATTAACCGTTCAGCTTCGATTTTCAAGCTGTCGCCTGTTAGCCTCTACGAAGTAGTTTGCTTGTCACAGTTCAGTTTGTGCATTCAGCGTTCATTTTTCTTTTTTCACATACATATACTCGCAGGCATGAATGTGCAGTTAAGAAGTTCGCCTTTGTAACCACGTGGTTTCCGGTTGAGTCTTATGGTGCCGAATCTTGGGCAAATGTGTTCTATTGTAGACCTTGGTCGATT
>NW_021830564.1:2500-4901 GCF_006345805.1 Octopus sinensis | reverse complement strand
TGTTAAATAACGGTTTTAGATTTATGTGTCTGATTGGCAATGTGTATGACTGTGTGTCTGTGTATCAGTACACATTATTAAAACCCGCGGTGTCTATTTGATGTTTAATTAAAATACGTCGGAGATACGTTTATTTGCTATCAAGTTTATTTGACGTTGACTCTATAAATTTAGTACGTTGGTCTCGTACTTAATTCAGCGCCTGGAAGCACCCGTCGTATATCATTTATCTGTGATTCGTTGTTGATACGATACCTTTGAAGCTGAAGTTATATCTCTCGTAGGATAACTAAATTAAAATGGCGACGATATACGAGGTGTTGTTTTTTACTATATCTTTATAAAGAGAACTTCACTCTAATTTCGTAACTGAATATTCGAGATAACATGAGCTATATGTTCTCTGTGGGATATAATGATCTAATTTAAATAGGCGGAAGCGTGTGGGGGGAATATTGAGCAGAAAATAAAATATAGACAACAGACATTCCTATAAAGATATACGATTTATATACTGCTATATCCAAACTATTCGCCAAATATCTATGAACAAGAGCAAAACTTCAACCCACACAGGTCGTTATAACGGTTTCGATAATCGTCAAAATGTCTTTTTTCTCTGAAATAATACAGCTAAGTTATCGAAAAAAAAATGAAGAAAGAACCAAACGTTCGATCTTCTATATTGAAACTGTACCTCACGGTCTACATGTGATTCATTAGCACTTACATAAGTGTTCATTTTAATGTTGTAAATACGAATTAAATACAGATATAAAAATGTTTTAATCTTTGTTGTTATTCACCTGTTGTGTAGGTAAAACTACTTTCTATTTAAGTATACAATTAATTGAGCACACGAGATAATATTTATATTATTGACCAAACTATTAGAAATAACAGCCATATCGTACCCTCCTATCTTAAAGAAAATAGTATACATTAGATAATGTTGTCCTTCATAGATAAACGGCTATATATATCACCGTCACCGTGACCGACCAGATGTTGCTACACATCGCTGGTCACAATGCGCTTCACATTGTTTTAGCCTTCAAATGGCACCACCCCGCGTATATATATATATATATATATATATATATATATATATATACATGGTTATTCAAAAGAAAGAGCAGATTTCAGATTTATTGTTAAAACAAACTGTAAGAGAGGTAAACACATTCTATATATTTATTAATAGGGGAAGGTTTAAAGTTTATAGCTGAACATGATCAATTGAATTAAGCTTTAAATAAAATAATATTTTTATTTTGTTTTAATGTTTCATTTCGTTAATTTTATTTAAAGTTGTATAACTTTCATATATGTAATACCTTAGAAAATGGCGCTGCAGTTTGAGAAATGCGAATCGATTGTGCAAGTGCAACGTAAATTTCGTCGCCAATTCAATAAGAATCCATATCGTCACAAGCAAATTTATGAATGGCATAAAGATATCACGGAAAAAGCTTTCGATGTTTGTCAAGCAACACATAGTGTTCATATTGAGTGCATACTACCTTAGAATAAACTTTAAACTTTCCCCTATCAAGATATATGTAAAATGTGTTTGTGTCTCTTACCGTTTGTTTTAAAATTGAATTTAAAATCTGCACTTTCTTTTTCAAAAACCCTGTATATATGACCGGCGTTCACACAGTTTCCGTCTAGCAAATTAACTTTCCAAGCATTGATCGGACCAGGTATATAGCTGAAGAGACTTACTAACCGTGCCGCACAGTGAGACTGATGCTGACACTGGATGGTTACTAAGTAACCTTCTTAACCAGTTTTAGATAAATGTTTACAACTAATTATTACATAGGCTGACATCGCTGTGAGACTCTTTTTTTTTTTTCAAAGTATATATCTTGTCACATAAAAGCTATACTGCTGATTCACTTGTCAGTGGTCCACCATCATTGGCGTAAGCACTTTTAGGGGAGTAAATAAAATATTTCCAACCTATAGGAGAGTCAAAATTCTTGATACAAATACCATTCTTTCAGGACTTTACCAACTATGCTAGGACATTGCTGTTCTTGAATTTACAAAATAGTTCCAAAAAAAGGAAGGAAAATGAAACAAGAAAAAAATAACGATGAGTAAATAACTAAATAAATATATAAATGAGGCGAATTCGTGTTCAAACTATTTCTGTTCTTGTACGTATGTACATGCGATCAAGTATTCTCTTTTACTAACAAGTCGTTTATTCTGGTTTTCATTGCAGGCTAGAGTTTTATAATATGTATTTAAAGCCTTGGCTTTCAATTGTTTTATAGCCAATATAGAAAGGAGAAGAAAAAAAATCTAAAGTGGGATGGTAATGAAAGACTTTTGACATTGACCACCAGTAGCTAGACTTCGTGACACGATTACAAGGAACACTAACAAA
>NW_021830563.1:0-4507 GCF_006345805.1 Octopus sinensis | reverse complement strand
TAAGATATATCATTTTTGCCATGGTTTATCACACCTCGAACTCGTGTGGTTATGATTACTCGCTTATCACTTAATTGTGTGGATAAAAATATCAAAAACTACCCGTCATGCCTCTGTCTCTCTCTCTGTCTCTCGGTTTCTCTCGTCTCTCTCTCTCTCTCTCTCTCTCTCTCTCTCTCTCTCTATGCGTGTATGCGTGCCTGTGTATGTGCGGGCGTTTGTATGTGTGTGTGTGTATGTGTGTGTGAGTGCCTGCGCGCTTGAAGATCTTGTGCACCTACAGCTGAAACTCAGAGTAACAAGAAAATGATTCGACCAAAATTAAAGATATTCTTAATCTCTATTTGGTATTGAGTACTCTTTCTTCTGACCACTAAACATGTATGCATATATATATATATATATATTACACACACACACATACACTCACACAATATCTTCAATAAACTTCGCTGTGTATTTATATATATTCTTTTATGACCCGTTTAAAGTGTACATATACATTTATCGCATAGTTCAGAGGTAGCACTAACGAAGTGACCTTCTAGTCAAGTTCTCTTAGAGGCAAATATACACATCGAGTTTACTATTTTCCAAGGAAATCTGGTTCGAGATAGATTTTTAACAAAAAAAAAAACATGTTTTTAATTAAAGTTCTGTTCATTTAAGCTTGAAATTAAATGCATAACAAAAACTACGAAGGATTACGTCATTCCAGCTACGTTCACAAAAAAGTCAAATTAAGGAATGACTAAATAGTGTTCAGTAATGTTAATACACTGCAAATGAATAGACATAGTATTTTAAATATATCTATATATATAAAACTGTAGTTGGGTGAGTGTCTGTCCCTTCGATTTAGATTCCTAAATACTCCCACATTTTGCGGTGCAGTTTAACCAAATTCGGGTATCTTATAGTCGTGATTCATATCGAGCCGTCTGGGTATTAGCGCGTGTCTACGATGAGTCTACGATTTTAAAAAATAATACCATAATTTTTTTCATTTTAATGCATTTTTTTTGCTATTATATATGGGAAGTAACTCTCTAAAAATGTCTACGATGAGTCAATGATTTTAAAAAATTTACTATAATTTTTTTCCATTTTTAATGCATTTTTTTGCTATATTTTGGATATAACTCTCTAAAAATGCTTTATAGTTATTTCCCTTACAAACCCGAGCAACGCCGGGCGATACTGCTAGTATCATATATAAGTATTGCAAATAAGTATTTTTCCTACGTGAAAATCTAACATGTTTCCAATGAAAACTCATTTATATCAACAATAGGAAATATTGATGCAGTGAACGTAGATTGAATAAAATTTGCTTATTGTGATGTATGTATATTTCACCATAACTCTATTATATATATTGGGCATGTCGTAATGATATTTAATATTATACGTGTATGGAGAGTATGCTACATTGATTATTCATAAAAAATACTGCATTGATCATAACTTAGCCTAACAACATATATTGTGTAGTAATAAATCTATATAAAATACATGGAATGTGCGTTATGTCAAGGCATTTAATAAATAACAGCCTCTGCTTATTTCTTTTGAAATGCTGCCACCTTTATACTGCAAGAGTATATTAGTGTGTGTGTGGTGTGTGTGTGTGTGTGTGTGTGTGTGTGTGTGTGTGTGTGTGCGCGCGCGTGTGTGTGTGTGTGCGCGCGCATGTGTATATGTGTGTGCGTGTGTATATGTGCGTGCGTGTGTGTATGTGTGTATATGCGCAGGAGTGGCTGTGTGGTAAGTAGCTTGCTAACCAACCACATGGTTGCGGGTTCAGTCCCACTGCGTGGCATCTTGGGCAAGTGTCTTCTGCTATAGCCCCGGGCCGACCAATGCCTTGTGAGTGGATTTGGTAGACGGAAACTGAAAGAAGCCTGTCGTATATATGTATATATATATAATATATATATATATATTATATATGTGTGGTGTGTGTGGTGTGTGTATATGTTTGTGTGTCTGTGTTTGTCCCCCTAGCATTGCTTGACAACCGATGCTGGTGTGTTTACGTCCCGTTACTTAGCGGTTCGGCAAAAGAGACCGATAGAATAAGTACTGGTCTTACAAAGAATAAGTCCCGGGGTCGATTTGATCGACTAAAGGCGGTGCTCCAGCATGGCCGCAGTCAAAGTAAAAGAGTAAAGAGTAAAGAGTATGTGTGTGTGCGTGTGTGCGTGTGTGTCTGCGTGCGTGTGTGAATGCATGTACGCGTGTATGTATGTGTATGTGCGTGTGTGTGTATGCGTATGCGTGCATGTGTGTGTGTGAAGGAGAAAGATAGTGGTTGTAGTTTCCTCCTGACTCTTCTGAAGACTTCTGTTTTTGTTTCTAAACCTTGGGTAATATCGTGGTGGTGGTCACTAGATTTGGTTCTCGGTTTTGTGGACCACACTAGGCTAGAAATACTGTTTCCATAACTTTTCGCCTTATCTCTGGAGGCTTTCCACTTGGCGTTTGCCACTGGAATGCCGTCCCTAAAACTCATGTCTCAATCTGACATTGGTACTGATTTCCCGCTACCCTCCAAAATATAATAATACCCAGCAGAACAATATGGCCAGCAGTCGTCATTTTTACATAAGTACCACTTACTTGAGAGGGCGCGTGTTATATCGCAATACTACACAATGGCTGTGTGAGCTATGAAATCCTCATCGTCACTGTTATATCGCACATTCGGATGCCTCTACTACTCAACTCTACTCTGTTCTAGTCTACTCTCACAGCTGAGCTCCTGACGTCTAGGCTTCTCCCTCTATATCTACGTATTGGGCTAGTCATCGTCTGGGGAGGTGGGGTCCACACAACAGCGCGTGACTTTGTAAGGCATACATGATTTCTCGACCTTCCTGGAAATAGTAGCAAAATCTCATTCAAATCGCACCTTATCATCTTAAAAGAACATACTGGATAATAAATACTGTCCAGGGGACACTATGACTTCGAACTCGAAGAGTTTCATTCCAGCATCAATTTAAGCTATTTTTCCGGTTTCGCGTTCCCTGCCTTGTGGTTGTCCCTGGTGGGAGAAGGTTGTTCCATATCGTAGCTTCCATTCGGCTTTTATTACGTACCTCCTATTACCAAACTCGGTTTCATGTGTTGCATTGTTGGCGTTTCAGTAGCAATATAGAAAATTGATAGTACAGGATTGCTAACCCTATGCCAACATCCTCCGTCTTTATTTCAACCGAGCTTGGGTCTGGCTATGCCGAAGCTTCGTTCGATGGTTACGTTTGTTAAACGTAACGAATCACTAAATTCTCCATCGACAAAAGCCAGACGTTTGTGAAAAAATGTCTCCGGAACATCCTTCAGATGAGATGGCCAGACAGACTCACAAAGAACTGCAGGAAAAGGTGAACCAGTAACCTATCAAAACCCAGGTGAAGAAGAAGAAATGGGATTGGCTGGGACATATCCAGCGGAAACCTGTTCTCAACATTATAAAGCAAACCTTCAGAAAGATATCCCTAGAGAGACGAAAGTGTAGCAGACCAAAACCAGCATGGGTATGGTCTACAGAAACTGAAGTACTAGCAGGTGACTGCACCTGGGGACGACTGCAATGCATTGCCAAAGATCGAGACAGATGGAGATCTCTTGTTGGCGCCTTTTGCCCCACATAGAGTCAAAGGAATTAATACATATTGTAATTGGACGGAATATTTTTGGTCATAGGTTTGCTGGCAGAGGATTTGACCTAGGGCTAAATAACAACACTAATAGAAATAAATGGACGATAACAGAAAGAAGTAATTGAAGAGGTAGTAAGGAAGGAAAGAAGGAAGGAAGGAAGGAAGGGGTGCTGAAAGAGATAAACAAATGAAAGAATAAACGAATAAAGAAATATATTTTAAAGGAGCGAAAAAGTAAACATCAGGCACCACGTTATTTTCATTCTCTCTTTATTTCCTCTTATTCCTTTCTGTCGAAGAGCGTAGGCTCGAAATGTAAAAGATTTTTCCATTTTTCCCAAGCATCAAACTAATACACTTGCTTGTTGTCTCTACACCTGTTTCCGTCCTTGTTTTTCTATAAATTTGAACTACGAAAAGTGAATGAAATGAATAAAGAAAATAAAGAACAAACGACTGATTGAATGAAATGAGTGAAGGAAGGGAGGAAGAAAAATAATGAGGAGAGTGATGAGGGAGAAACAGAAGAAATATTAGAAGAAATATACTTTAAGAGGAGAGAAGTGAAAGAGATGAATGATATTAGTAAGTTTATAACTAAATGAAGGCCGAAAGAAATTGGAGGACGGAATGAACAGTATAACAGAATGAATGAAAGAACTAAGGAAACGTGGGAGGGAAAGAATGAATGTGTATCCGGGTTCAGTCCCACTGCGTGGCATCTTGGGCAAGTGTCTTCTGCTATAGCCCCGGGCCGAACAATGCCTTGTGAGTGGATTTGGTAGACGGAAACTGAAAGAAGCCTGTCGTATATATGTATATATATATAAGTGTGTGTG
>NW_021830562.1:0-4351 GCF_006345805.1 Octopus sinensis | reverse complement strand
TATGCGTATAACTGACTGTTATTGTTCAGTCTTGGTTAGCCCTGATCCAGTAAGCTATACTCGAAGGCGTTCCACTTTGACCATCACGTTTAGCTTTTTTCCGACACACATTTTAATCAGTGTTTCCAATATTTTTTTTTCAAAACGCTAACACGTTTATGGTGAATGTAAATTTGACTGCTGTTTCTAGCACCGCCTAGAAGCTTCCTATTTGTATGTATGCATGTTCTCGTTGATTTTTAATTATTTGAATACTTTCTGCAAAGATGGAACTGGTTTCTAACAAAGGTACAGAGCTCCAACGTTAGAAAGTAGATAACAAAAACGATGTCTCATGTTGAATTTGCGAAATGTCTTGCATATTTTTACGGTTCCATCTACAGAATGTATCTATAATGTGCATGTTAATCTGATTTCTTTTTTGAAAACCCTATCTTTTCCAGATTGTCATTGTGACACTTGGGGCATATATCCACAAAAAAACACAAACCCAAGTGCATCAATGGACACGTTTTCTTTGCGATCAGTTTAAATGTTTGCATTTGGAGAATTGAGGTTGGCCAACAAGTAAATAGCATGGAGGTTTTACTCTAGTTAAGACAGGTGTAGTGATCGTCTGAAACGGCTGACGTGTGTGTGCGTATGGATCAGTGGTTAGAGCGTCGGGCTCACAGTCATCAGGTAGTAAGTTCGATTCCCGGACCGGGTTGTGTGTTGTGTTCTTGAGCAAGACACTTTATTTCACGTTGCTCCAGTTCACTCAGCTGTAGAAATGACTTGCGACGTCACTGGTTCCAAGTGTATCGGCCCCTTTGCCTTTCCCTTGGACAACATCGGTGGTGTGGAGAGGGGAGGCTGGTATGCATGGGTGACTGCTGGTCTTCCATAAAAACAACCTTGTCCGGACTTGTGCCTCGGAGGGGACCTTTCTGAGAGCAATTCAATGGTAATTCATGACCGAAGGGGGTCAACCACATGTGAATCACTGGCGATTTTCTTCCTCCGTCTTCTTTTCTATTGGACTTTTCTCTGTTTCTGAAGAAGAGCGTTGTTCGAAACGTTAAACCATCTTTCTTTCCTTTCCTTCCCTGATCGTCTGCTAATACTTAACATGTACCACGTCCTCGCATTGTTGTATGTGTATATATATATATATATACACATTATTAAAAACCACCAAAAATATCACAAAAACTGTTACTCAGAGTTTCACGTTCCCTTCGTCGGACAGTTTTGTTCCCGACGAACGGGAACGTGAAACTCTGTGTAACGGTTTTTGAGATATTTCTGCTGCTTTTTGATAAAGCATATTACTCTACCTCTGGTATTCAAGTACTACTTTTTCTCAACTTGTTTCGCATTTATGTGCTTACAGTGGTATACATACATACATACATACATACATACATACATACATACATACATACATACATACATATATATATATATATATGTTTGTGCTGTGCTTATGGGTTACGTGGTTGTGTGGTAAGATGTTTGCTTACCAACCAAATGGTTCTAGGTTCAGTCCCGCTGTGTTGAACCACGAGCCGAATAAGGCACTGTGAGCGGATTTAGTACATGGAAACTAAGAGAAGTCCGCATATATATATAATGTGTACATGCTTATGTTGGTGTGTTTACGTCCCCCATAACATAAAGTTCGGCAAGAAAGATCGATAGAAAAGGCGGCGAGCTGGCAGAAACGTTAGCACGCCGGGCGAAATGCTTTGCGGTATTTCGTCTGCCGTTACGTTCTGAGTTCAAATTACGCCGAGGTCGACTTTGCCTTTCATCCTTTCGGGGTCGATTAAATAAGTACCAGTTACGCACTGGGGTCGATGTAATCGACTTAATCCGTTTGTCTGTCCTTGTTTGTCCCCTCTGTGTTTAGCCCCTTGTAGGCAATAAAGAAATAAGAAAGATCGATAGAATAAGTACCAGGCCTTGAAAAAGAATAGTACGCGGGGTTGGGGTGGGGTGGCGTGGGGATAAATTCGTTCAACTAATATTCAACAAGGCGTAGCCCCAGCATGGCCGCAGTGTCTAACGACTGCAAGAAGTATAAGATCAAAGATTTAAAAAAGATGTAATTGTGTTGTGGACCAGCGCTTCACTTCGGCACATGTGTGTCTGCGATTCACACGTCTTCAATTTGTTCGTGTTTCAACTCTTTTGTGTGGTGTGTGTGCGCGCGTGCGTGCCTTTGTTCATACATTCCATATGTGTATATGGCAGTGTGCTTGTGTGCCTGGCCCAGAATATTCACTTGGCAGCGGGGTGGATGGGGATTCTGGGGCATTTTATGTGTTATTTATACGTTTAGCATCGTAAACTGACATGGAGAATATCTGGAGCGTTTTTTTACGAATTCTTAACTGTATCGTGAACTCATTATATTTGGAGAAAACGAATCGGTTTGGTGTGTTCTGTTGTTTTTTTTTTGTGGAAACCCTGTTTTTGTAGGTTCGAATGTATGCATATATATATATGTATAATATATATATATATGTGTGTGTGGCGTGTATACATGTATATATATGTATATGTATATATTATGTATATATATATATATATATAATATATATATAATATATATATTATATATATATAATATATATATATATATGTATATATATATGTATATATATATATATATATATATATATATATATATGTATATATATATCTATGTATATATGTATGTATATATGTATATATGTATATATCGTATGTATAATATGTATATATATATATGTATATATATATATAGTATAGAATATATATATGTATGTATATGTATATATATATTATATATATATGCAAATATATATACATTATATATATGCATATATATACATATATATATATATATTTACATATGTATATTATATATTATATATATATATATATATTTACATATGTGTATATATATATATATATATATATATATATATATATACATATATACATACATATATGTATGTCTATATATATATACATGCATACATATATAATTCGACAGATGAAACCGTTAATACAGACATGTTCTTTTTTTTCTTCTTTCCGTTTTCTTTCCTCATTCCTTTCTGTCGAAGAGCGTAGGCTCGAAACGTCAAAAACTTATCCATTTTTCCTGAGCGTAAACTAATAAACCCTGTTTGTTGTTCCTGCACCTTTCCTGCCTTCTGTTTCTGAAGAAGAGCTTTGCTCGAAACGTAGAACCACCTTTCTTTCCTTCCCTGAGCGTCTGCTAATACTTTACATGTACCAAGACCTCGCGTTGTAGTTTGTTTGTGTTCTTCGTTTATTTGAATTTACTATATATATATATATCACCGTGATCGACCAGGCCATCAGATGTTGCTACACATCGCCGGTCACAATGCGCTTCGCACTGTTTTAGCCTTCAAATGACGCCACTCCTCAGGCTAAGCGAGCAGGCCAATATATATGTATGTGTATATATATATATATATTATGCATAATGAATGCGTGTGTATATATATTTATATGCATATATGTATGTGTTTGTATATATATATATTATATATTATATATATTATATATATATATATATATATATATATATATATGTATATACATATGCATATATATGATATATATATTATACACATATATATACATATATCTATATCTACATCTATATCTATATATATATGTGTATATATGCATCTATATTCATATGTATATAGATACGTTTATATGCATCATTGTCTAACCAGCTAAAATAACATCACCCCCACCCTCATTCCTTACCACCACCGCCACCACCATCACCTCGTCTTCCAGAGTTGCAGCAAACCAAGCCAACATCGCTTCCCTTACCCGTCGTCGCCGTCCATCCATGCCCCTCACCCTCGCCCTCACCCTCACCTTTGCAGCCAGTAATTACCGTTAATTAAGTCTCCTTGTACAACGATTTTACAGAAGGCCATTGCTGGCCCACCAAACGGCCATTGTTTTGTCGTCTATTTTTGACCTGCGAAACAATAACAACAACAGCAACACCTAAAATGAAGCTAATGACAACGGTTTCCAATTTAATTTCAACTTTTTTTCCACTTCTTTTTCCTTCCTTCGTTTCTTCCTTTCTTTCTTCTCCCTTTCTTCCTTTCTTCCTTCCTTTCTTCCTTCCTCGCTTACTTCCTTCCGCTTTTTTTTTTACCACTTAGCGCTCGTCTGTGTTGTGACTGTTATTTTTACACGCAGATACGGTAGCACGCTTGCACGCACGCACACAATCACGAAACACACACACACACACACTCTCTCTCTCACACACACACACTCTCTCTTTCTCAACATACCACACACACTCTCTCTCCAC
>NW_021830561.1:0-4188 GCF_006345805.1 Octopus sinensis | reverse complement strand
AGTCCACCCGGCTGAATTTGAAATCAGAACGTCAACACGGTCTAAATGCCGCTAAGCATTTTGTCCAGCATGCAAAAGGTTCTTCCAGCTAGCCGCCTCCTCACTAAAACTAATATAGAAAATATCATGAATGTGGCTTAGTAATGGTGAATTTAAATCGAAGACTGGAATATTTTATCAACGCTGCCCAGGATCAGGCATTAAATACCAACCCAGTGGAAAAGGAACATATGCCACACAAGTGCAACGAATCTGTACTGAATGTGTGGCAAAAGTGTTGAAAGCGTGATCACGTTATTAGTACTTCTGGAAAATTTTGCGTAGAAAGAGTACATGCGCAGATACGACAAGTTAGCCCAAAAGCCTTCACAGGGTACTATGCCGGAGGTATGTATACGAGGAAATGGATGTTTGGTACCAACATATATCGGAAAATATAATAGACAGAAAGAAGAAAGCAAAGAACCTCTGGGTTTTTGGTTGCCAGACAGACAAGATTTTAAAGGACTGAAAGCCGTGTAGAGTAAACTTTATGAGGGATGTACAAGAGTGTCTAATGATCGACGTGGAAGTCCGCGGAGATAAATATATCATGAAAGAGAGAAAAAAAACATCAATAAATATGGAGACCTGAGAACTGAGATCGCCAAAATGTATCAGCTATGAGAATGAAATATAAACATTGTCCCAGGTGTCATGGAAGTATTATGGTCAATACTACGGTACTCTGGTATTTGTTTAATCGTCTCCGAAAGGATGAAAGACAAAGTCGACCTTAGAAGAATTTGAACAGAACATAACGACGAGCGAAAAGCGCTAGGCATTTCATCCAGCGTGATAACGATTCTGCAAGTCAAAATGGCAGCCGTCTTTCAATTTTTTTTTTTTTCAAAATTGCACCACATTGAATCTTTTCTTCAATTGTTCTGTTCTACAACCAACATAAATCAAATTGATATTGGTGCATTTTGCTGCGTACACCAAATGTGAGTCTCTACACGTCCCGCTTTACGTACAAATCAAAACATTTCTATAATTTTGAATTTCTATGTATTGCTTTTCAATTTGAACTCGACAAAGTCACCAAGTTGTCGAAATATCGTTCAAACCAATAAAGTATGTTTGCGCTGTTTCTATTGTCTGTTTACGTTTGCGAGGATTTAGTCAACCCTTTTAAAATATAATAATGATGATGATGATGATGATAATAATAATAATAATAATAATAATAATAATAATAATAATAATAATAATGATGATCATGATGATGATAATAATAATAATAATAATAATAATAATAATAATAATAATAATAATAATAATAATAATAATAATAATAATAATAATAGTCATAATAATAATATTAATAATAATAATAATTATTATTATTATTATTATCATCATTATTATTGTTATTATTATTCAGTAGTTTTATTTTTTATAGCGTGCTTTCACTTCACTACCGAGCGCAGCTCTGTGTGCCTTGGGTATGTGCTGTGATTTGTTGTGATGCTCTGATGGTTATTGTATGGAAAGTGTTCTGCGTAGGATGTGTGCAGTGCCTAGTAGTACAATTTTCTTATGTTATATTATTATTATTATTATTATTATTATTATTATTATTATTATTATTATTATTATTATTATTATTATTATTATTATATTATTATTATCATCATTATTGTTATAATTATTATGCCCTGATGTAGTACCAGGCTGTGGCTCATGTGGCTTGTGATCTTAACAGATTGAAAGTGTTATCATGTGCATTAATTTGTCTTGGTATAAAAGATGAGCTACAGCAAATATTCTGCTCAATACCACAGGTTTGCTTGTCAGTTGTTCGACCTTAACCAGTTGAGCATGTCCCTTAGTGGCTGACGATATGTGCATCTCTGATTACGAGCAGAAGTAGTGGGGGAGCATCATAGCCGTGTGTTGAGAGGGATTCTCTGAGGTTTGAATAATTCACCTCTGGAAACATGGGTGTTTCGTTCAACATCTTTAAACAAACCTTATTCAGGGAACTTTTGAGCGGAATGGGCTACTCGACCAGAAGAAAATTCCAACTGGGCTCCACGTGCAAGTTCGAGATCACCATGTCGCGGACATATGGTTGTGATGCATGTGTCTGGTGTACCCTTATCAGATGGGTAGTCATGATGGGTATACTGGGCTTCGTATATTTTACTGCTCTCTCACAATAATAATAACAACAATAATAATAATAATAATGATGATAATGATAGTAGTGGTGGTGGTAGTAGTAGTAGTTAGTAGTAGTAGTAGTAGTAGTAGTAGTAGTAGTTGTTGTTGTTGTTGTTGTTGTAACAACAACAAAAAGAAGAAGAAGAAGAAGAAGAAGAAAGACGAAGAAGAAGAAGAAGAAGAAGAAGAAGAAGAAGAAGAAGAAGAAGAAAAGAAGAAGAAGAAGAAGAAGAAGAAGAAGAAGAAGAAGAAGAAGAAGAAGAAGAAGAAGAAGAAGAAGAAATGCCTGACGCCGAGGCTGACTTTGCCTTTCATCCTTTCGGGGTCGATTAAATAAGTACCAGTTACGCTCTAGGGTCAATGTAATCGACTTAATCCCCTTTCCCAAGCTGCCGTTGTGACAAAAAATTTAAAACCATTATTATTATTATTATTATTATTATTATTACTATTATTATTATTATTATTATTATTGAGTGAGAGAGCAGTTCATGCCATCAAATGACACTGGGGTAAAATATACGAAGCCCAAATACCCATCATGACTACCCGTCTGATAAAGGTACACCAGGCACATGCATCACAACCATATGTGCGCGACATGGTGATCTCATATCAAGATAAACAGCACATGACCTTGCAGGTGGGGCCCAGTTAGAATTTTCTTCAGGTTGAGTAGCCCATCCTGCTCAAACGGTCCCTGAATAAGGGTTGCTTTAGGATGTTGAACGAAACACCTATGTTTCCAGAGGTGAACTATTCAAACCCAAAGAATCCCTCTCAACACATGGCTATGATGCTCCCCCACTACTTCTGCTCGTGATCAGAGATGCACATATCGTCAGCCACTAAGGGACATGCTCAACTGGTTAAGGTCAAACAAACGACAAGCAAATCTGTGGTATTGAGCAGAATATTTGCTGTAGCCCATCTTTTATACCAAGACAAAACAATGTACATGATAACACTTCCAATCAGTTAAGATCAGAAGCCATGAGAGCCACTGACTGGTACTGAATCAGGGCATTTTTATTATTATTATTATTATTATTATTATTATTATTATTAATGTACAAGTACGTCTATATTCATCATTATTTTATGCATTTCATTCAATGTTAGGAAAACGGAAGCACGTCTATGTCAATTCCGTTGTGTATTGAGATATCTTTGGCAAGTCTTTTGCTCCCTCTTGTACATTTGCTTATTTAAATATGTAATTGTGTGTATGTGTGTGTATGTGTCTGTGTGTCTGTGCCTGTCTTTGAGTGCGTGTGTGTGTGTGTGCATCATATATAAGAAAGACTCACCATAGAGTGAGAAAAATTAGAAATTTTATAAATAAAGTCAATAAAAAGAACGCAAAACCCACAAGGTGCTCCCTCTTGTACATTTGCTTATTTAAATATGTAATTGTGTGTATGTGTGTGTATGTGTCTGTGTGTCTGTGCCTGTCTTTGAGTGCGTGTGTGTGCGTGTGTGCATCATATATAAGAAAGACTCACCATAGAGTGAGAAAAATTAGAAATTTTATAAATAAAGTCAATAAAAAGAACGCAAAACCCACAAGGTGCTCCCTCTTGTACATTTGCTTATTTAAATATGTAATTGTGTGTATGTGTGTGTATGTGTCTGTGTGTCTGTACCTGTCTTTGAGTGCGTGTATGTGTGTGTGTGCATCATATATAAGAAAGACTCACCATAGCGTGAGAAAAATTAGAAATTTTTAAAATAAGTAAATAAAAAGAACGCAAAACCCACAAGGTGCTCCCTCTTGTACATTTGCTTATTTAAATATGTAATTGTGTGTATGTTGTGTAGGTGTCTGTGTGTCTGTGCCTGTTTGAGTGCGTTTTGTGTGTGCGTGTGTGCATCATATATAGAAAGACTCACCAGAGGTGAGAAAAAATTAGAAATTTTATAAATAAAGTCAATAAAAAGAACGCAAAACCCACAAGGTGCTCCCCTCTTGTACATTTG
>NW_021830560.1:0-4648 GCF_006345805.1 Octopus sinensis | reverse complement strand
AATATTAAAGGAAAAGGAAGAACAAACACATACAAAGACACGTTTCGTTGCTAACAACTACTTAAGTGATTTTCAGAAATTCATAGAGGATTAAATTCTAAGAGTCGCGTGCGTTTCGCATTCGGAAAGTCTTCTCATTGACACCTCAATTAATCTTTATGTAAATTTCATTCCTGCTCGAAAATCCTTTATGAACATATCAATTCATAAAAAAAACGTATTTCTTCATTAGTAAACTGTTACAAAAATATTAGATCGATGTCTGTTTAATACACCCGGGGTAGTTTAGTATATTACTTTTCATTCTTTTTTCTTTTTCTTTTTTTCTTTCTTTTTATTTGTTTCAGTCAGTTGATTGCGGCCATGCTGGAGCACCGCCTTTAGTCGAGCAAATCGACCCCGGGACTTATTCTTTCTTAAGCCCAGTACTTAATCTATTGGTCTCTTTTGCCGAACCGCTAAGTGACGGGGACATAAACACACCAGCATCGGTTGTCAAGCAATGCTTGGGGGACAAACACAGACACACAAACACATACATACATATATATACATACATATATACGACGGGCTTCTTTCAGTTTCCGTCTACCAAATCCACTCACAAGGCATTGGTCGGCCCGGGGCTATAGCAGAAGACACTCGCCCAAGGTGCCACGCAGTGGGACTGAACCCAGAACCATGTGATTGGTAAGCAAGCTACTTACCACACAGCCACTCCTTTAGTGTATCAATTAATATGCACGCGCGCGCGTACTCACACATACACACATTCAGTCATTCACACACACACAGACACACACACATCATTATCATCATCATCACCATCATCTCCATCATCATCGTTTTAAAGTTCACTTTCCGTTTTCATGAGTCTTACGAAACTTGTTCAGGCAGATTTTTTGCAGTTGGGTGGTATTCCTGCCACCAACCTTCACCCGTTTCCAAGTAATATCATATTTTCTCCGAGTCCTTCAGATACTGACCTGCCCTATGGCTAGACCTGTTTTTGTGAACCTATGCAACCATGTGACATCGTTAGTATGAACAATGGCTTTGTTTTCGATCAGAGTGCAGATATCAAGTCAAAAGTAACATACACACACACACTCGCTAATGTAAACACAGACACATTATATACTAGCAGTGTCGCCCGGCGTTGCTCGGGTTTGTAAGGGAATTAACTGTATAAGCATTTTTAGAGAGTTACTTTCCTTATATAAAACCGAGTAAAAAATGCATTAAAAAACGAAAAAATGATGGTAATTTTTTTTTAATCGTAGACTCATCGTAGACGCGCGCTAATACCTAGAAGGGCTCGATATGAATCACGACTATAAGATCCCGCTTTTGGTTAAACTGCACCGCAAAATGTGGGAGTAGTTAGGAATCTAAATCGGAGTAGACAGACTCTCACACACACAACTTCAGTTTTATATATAAAGATATATATATATATATAAGTTTTATCATCGTTAATTGTAACTGAGGGTGGCGAAGCATCTATATTGCAAGAAATAAAAGTTAAAAACTCTTAATGCTGTGAGAAGCGCACAATATATATACACAGACAGAGGAGATAACTGCTTCATGGGCGTCACTAGGATCACTAAACTAGACTAGTTTCGCATATCAGTCGTAGACTCGTCAACAGAGACTCAATGGGCGGTTACCTCACCTGTCGGCGTATATATATTGCAAGCTTCTTATAGCATTAAGGGTTTTTAACTCATATTTCTTGAATATAATTGATTCGGCACCCTCAGTCACTATTAGTGACGATAATATCTTTCCTTCATGGTATTATATTGCGTCTAGATGTGTATATTAATTTTATATATGTATATACACATACACACACACACACACACACACACACACACACAAACACAAACACACACACAGCCACGCACACACTCCCACACGTATGTAAGGCCTATGGTTGGCGGTATGCAGTGCTCAAGAAAACCCGCCCATCACAGAAAAACCGAGGGTTTCGGAAGCACAAATCGCCCCTCACCAAATTTGTCCTTCTCAAACCTTTCTTACCTTCTCAGCTCCCATCACATGTCCCACCATTCCTCTTACTATTCTACTGTTGAATTAAATAACAGCAGAACTACATGTTTTGGCCATGTACCAGAATTTGAAATCATTTTGTTGTTGTTGTTGTTGTTATTGATTATATTATTATTATTATTGTTGTTATTATTCTGTTTCATCATTTCTGAATTGCCAGTCATCACCTCCTCTCCTCTGGGCCACATTTATTGACAGCTATTGCTTATTATTACCTCACCTTCAACTCATATTTATCCTCAACAACTCTTCCACATACACACAAACACGCACTCGCACACACAACACACACACACAAACACGCACTCGCGCACACACACACACACACACACACAACACACAAATGCACAGTTATGACAATAGACATGTATCTATAAGTATCTTTAAAAATTTCCAGCGGTAGAGCATTGATTAGAAGCTGCTAGTACCAATGATATGAATATGTGTGGTGTGTGTGTGTGTGTGTATATATATATATATATATATATATAGATATATATATATATATATCTATATACATACATACATACATATATATATTAAAGTTAGATAAGGCTGGTTTATGGGGTTACCTTACGTTTCACGTCCATAAAGGGCTCAGCTTTATGATGAATCATCAGAAAATCCTAGAAAAGCCAGACCCTTACATTAACAAGATCAATCGCTGTAAACCATGTAAAGGGGAACGGAAGAGGATCCGAAAGGATTCCCTCGGTCCAGGGAACATCCTGAACTCCAGAACAGAGGTCTTTGGACCATGCTTGCATTTCAAGAAATTTCTGCTAGCCTATTGGAACCCACACCGGTGATCGATAACCAAAGGGAGACAATCCCCTTTGTTGCCATTGCATAACGGGGCCGTTTCCTCCTCCATGTTCTGGAGAAGTCACTTGCTATAGAGGCCTTTAGCCAATAGGTTTTGAGATCTTATAATACGCCATAACAGTAAGCCCTTTATGGGTGTGAAACCTAAGGTAATCCCATAAACCGGCTTTATCTAACTTTAATATATACTGCTCTATAACTTAGAGCAGGGCTTTTCAAACTTTTTGCTGGAGCGGAACCCCAAGGAAACATTCCACTGGCTCAAGGAACCCCTGTGCAATAATTTAATAGTCTTATGCACACATATCTGCACAGGAGAATTAAAAATTACTGCCGATTTTAGCAGTTTTGTAACTTCTTGCGGAACCCCTGGACTGTACTGGCGGAACCCTGGTTGAAAACCACTGACTTAGAGTATGCTCCTTTTTTCTGAATTTATGGATACGGACGATATATATGTATATATTCTTTCTTTTATTCCTTTACTTTGACTGGACTGCGGCCATGCTGGAGCACCACCTTTAGTCGAACAAATCGACCACAGAACTTATTCTTTGTACACCTAGTACCTATTCTATCGGACTTCTTTGCCGAATCGCTAAGTTACGGGGATGTAAACACACCGACATCAGATGTCAAGCGATAGGGGGAGGACAAACACAGGCACACATATATATATATATATATATATATATATATGTATGTATGTATGTGTGTGTGTGTATACAATGGGCTTCTTTCCGTTTCCGTCGACCAAATCCACTCACAAAGCCTTGGCCAGTCGAGGATATAGTAGAAGGCATTTGCCCAAGGTGCCATGCAGTGGGACTGAACCCAGAACCATGTAGTTGGGAAGCAAGCTTGTTACACAAAGCCACTCCTGCGCCTATATATATATATATATATATATATATCGTATGTATATATATACATCGTATGTATATATAGATACACATACATGTACACATATATGTCACCATCATCATCATCATCATCGTTTAAGGTCCGATTTCCATGCTAGCATGGGTTGGACGATTTTGACTGAGGACTGGCGAACCAGGTGGCTGCACCAGGCTCCAATCTTGATCTGGCAGTGTTTCTACAGCTGGATGCCCTTCCTAACACCAACCACTCCGAGAGTGTAGTGGGTGTTTTTACGTGCCACCGGCATGAGGACCAGTCAGGTGGTACTGGCAACGACCTCGCTCGAATGGTGTTTTTTACATACCACATACGTCTGTATGTATATATATTTTTATAGATGTTTGTCTTTGCACAGGGGTATATTACTAGTTCTTGATATGGAGATGTTTTCATCAATTAAATCAACCTCATTATTTATTATCATCTTTAATAGGAACTTCAGAGTGAGACCATGCTGGTATTAGAATTTACCAATCAAAATCTCATATTTTCTACAAAAAAGTGATAAATTTTTAAACAGAAAAATTTTCAATGAGATAGCCCCAATGTGGTCACTCAACTTGCTAAAAACAGCAGCAAAAATCTTCTTTAAACCATATCTTAGGAAAGGAAAAGATTTGCTGGATAATAAAGTTGAAGATAATCCTAGAAATGTAGTCCTAAATACAAATGGAGTGCCTTTCCCAATTAGAATTGACCTGGGGGCTAAACAAACAACAACAATAGCAACCACACCTTTTAATTGCTTTAGGATGTTGCAGCAAAAATCAAAATTGATTATTGTAATTAAGAAAGATTTTTAATGAAGCAGTTTGCATCT
>NW_021830559.1:0-4266 GCF_006345805.1 Octopus sinensis | reverse complement strand
GATCTTCAGAGTGTACCTTAGCATAGTTCTCAAGAGGTACCCTTAGTGTAGTTCTCAGGGTGATTATCAGAAGGTACCCTTCGTGTAGTTCTCAGGGAGATCTTCAGAGTGTACCCTTAGCATAGTTCTCAAGAGGTACCCTTAGTGTAGTTCTCAAGGAGATTCTCGAAGAATACCCTTAGTATAGTTCTCAGGGAGATTCTCAGAGGGTACCCTTAGTGTAGTTCTCAGAGAGATCATCAGTGTACCCTTTGCATAGTTCTCAAGAGGTACCCTTAGTGTAGTTCTCAGGGAGATCTTCAGAGTGTACCCTTAGCATAGTTTTCAAGGAGATTCTCAGAGGGTATCCTTAGTGTAGTTCTCAGGGAGATTCTCAAAGGGTACTCTTAGTGTAGTTCTCAGGGAGATCTTCAGAGTGTACCCTTAGCATAGTTCTCAAGAGGTACCCTTAGTGTAGTTCTCAGGGAGATTCTCAGAAGTTACCCTTAGTGTAGTTCTCAGGGAGATCTTCAGAGTGTACCCTTAGCATAGTTCTCAAGGAGATTCTCAAAGGGTACTCTTAGTGTAGTTCTCAGGGAGATCTTCAGAGTGTACCCTTAGCATAGTTCTCAAGAGGTACCCTTAGTGTAGTTCTCAGGGAGATTCTCAAAGGGTACTCTTAGTGTAGTTCTCAGAGAGATCATCAGTGTACCCTTTGCATAGTTCTCAAGAGGTACCCTTAGTGTACTTTCAGGGAGATCTTCAGAGTGTACCCTTAGCATAGTTGTCAAGGAGATTCTCAAAGAGTACCCTTAGTGTAGTTCTCAGGGAGATTCTCAGAAAGTACCCTTAGTGTAGTTCTCAGGGAGATCTTCAGAGTGTACCCTTAGCATAGTTCTCAGGGAGATTCTCAAGGAGTACCCTTAATGTAGTTCTCAGGGAGATTCTCAGAGGGTACCCTTAGCATAGTTCTCAAGGAGATTTAGCATGATACATAATGTGACAAGACTGGCCCTTTGAAATACAGGTACTACTCAGTTTCGCCAGCTGAGTAGATTGGAGCAACGGGAAATGAAGTATCTTGCTCAAGGACACAATACACTGGTGGGTATTAAACTCAAGCCAAATCCTTATGATCATGAGCTGAATACCCTAACCACTAATAAGAAAGAAAGAAAGAAAGAAGGAAAGGAAGAAAGAAAAAAGAAATATATATATATATATATATATCCAGATAGATAGATAGATAGATAGATAGATAGATAGGAAACCCCATAGGTTGTTACATTGGTGGATAGATAGGTAGGTAGGTAGCTAAGTTACTATTAATGTTGTTAGTTAAGTTGGTAATGTAAATTCAAGTAGGTATATTCAGGCAGTCAGACGACCATAACACCAAACCAAGATTGAAAGATAGAAAATATCAAAGAAACTGCCTAAATATAACGCTGTCTGTTGACATTGCTAACAGACCCGTTGAAAACCTGCATTGTTTGTGCCAATGGGAGAGCTTCAACTTGGTCCCACCACATGCTAGAAATAGCAGCCAAATCTCATTCAGTTAATACTATGCAGTTTTAAGTAAGAAAATAATATATTTGATATTTCATCTTTGTTTTTGGTTTGCAAGGTTCCTGACATAAGTTTCTGTATTGAAATATATTTTGTGGTATATATGGAAATTGCAGCAGTGATACCAGTGCTGGTGGCATGTAAAAAGCACCATCCGATCGTGGCCATTTGCCAGCCCTGTCTGGCACGTAAAAAGCACCCACTACACTCTCTGAGTGGTTGGCGTTAGGAAGGGCATCCAGCCGTAGAAACATTGCCAGATCAGATTGGAGCCTGGGGCAGCCTTCTGGCTTCCCAGACCCCAGTTGAACCGTCCAACCCATGCTAGCATGGAAAGCGGACGCTAAATGATGATGATGATGATGTATCTTGGAGCATCACCATACCAAAAATAAACAAATGCACCAGTTGCATTTAACAATAGAAGACAAACAAACCTGATACTGACACGGAGTAGAGAGGACATGTCATTAAAGACATCGCAAATGGTAACAAAACACTACTTATCAATTATTTAACTAAATGATTAATCAAAGTATTGGTTAAATAGTTCACCAATTGATGAATATTAAGAAAGTAAAATTGTATGTTTCTTATTGATGAAACAACCTTCCTGAGATACAACAAAACACATTAGATAGTTTTAATGTGACTGGAATGTCTTTGATCTGAGGTAAGAAATCTGTAGTTTTAAGGTCACATACAACCTTTTCCAGGGACAAGGGTAGCCTTCTGAAACACGCACATTTGATGGAAAACATTTGACTGGGATATATTTTTGTTGATTTGGTGTTTTTACTTCAGGTCTGTTTTTCAACTGCAAAGTTTTGTTTCTGAAATTTTCTTTGCATTTTTATATTTTGAATACAACTGTAATTACAGGTGTAACTAAACAGGTGTTTTATCATCATTGAAAGCCTGCTTAGCATGCTGGTATGGGTTGGACGGTTTGACAAGATCTGGTGAGCTGCAAGGCCACTGAGATTTGGCATGTTTTCTATGGCTGGATGCCTTTTCTAATATCAACCACTTTACAGAGTGTACTGGGTGCTTTTTTCATGCCACTGTCGCTTGAGAGGTTGCCACGTAATTTGAGAGACATAAAAATGTAAAACGGAAAGAAAAAACTCCCACTACTAAGAGGGGAAGGTTGAGGTGAATGAGATTCATATTCCATGCTGGTATGTGTTTGATGGATTGGGCAGGATCTAACAGGTCCAGTGACTACAATGTGTTCTAATGTCTAATTTGGTATGGTTTGTATGGCTGGATACCCTTCCTAATGCCAACCACTTTGCAGACGGTACTACGTGATCTTTTTCATGGAACTACTAGCTCTAAATGAAGGCACATGGCTCAGTGGTTAGAGCGTCGAGCTTACGATTGTGAGGTTGTGAATTCGAATCCCAGACTCGGCTGCGTGTTGTGTTCTTGAGCAAGACACTTTATTTCACGTTGCTCCAGTGCACACAGCTGTAGAAATGAGTTGCGACATCACTGGTGCCAAGCTGTATCAGCCCCTTTGCTTTCCCCTTGGATAACATTAGTGGTGTGGAGATGGAAGGTCGGTATGCATGGGTGACTGCTGGCCTTCCATAAACAACCTTGCTCGGACTTGTGCCTGGGAGGGTAACTTTCTAGGTGCAATCCCATGGTCTGTGTCATGACCGAAGGGGTCTCCTCCTCCTATTAGATCTAGAAATGTTGCTAAGATCCCCTTCAGCTGAGTGGGCCACATTAGAGAAGGTGGTGGCTTTATGCTAGGGGATGGAAGTCTGAGAGGGGCCAGAACAAAACATAAAATAGAACTTTAACTGAAATAAAATTTCCTCAAAATTAAACATATCTAATATAATAAGTGGAGGCACAATGGCCCAGTGGTTAGGGTAGCGGACTCGCGGTCGTAGGATCGCGGTTTCGATTCCCAGACTGGGCGTTGTGAGTGTTTATTGAGCGAAAACACCTAAAGCTCCACGAGGCTCCGGCAGAGGGTGGTGGTGATCCCTGTTGTACTCTTTCGCCACAACTTTCTCTCATTCTTTCTTCTGTTGGCCTGGTCACTTAGCCAGAGGGGTGGCGTCATTTGAAGGCTAAAACAATGCGAAGCGCATTGTGACCAGCGATGTGTAGCAACATCTGATAGCCTGGTCGGTCACGGTGATCACGGTGAATATAATAAATGTGAATGTCAGTGTGTCACACTTTTTCAACTTTAATAAATCCTTTCTACTGGAAGCACAAGGTCTCAGATTTTGGGCAAAGGGATTAAGTCAATCACATCGACTCCAGTATGTAACTGGTACTAATTTTATTGAGCCTGAAAGTATGAAAAGCAAAGTCAACCTTGGCGGAAATCGAACTCAAAACCTAACGGCAGACAAAATACCACTAAGCATTTCACCCGGCGTGCTAATGATTCTGCCAGCTCACCACTTTAATATAATACGATAATATTATATTATATAATTAATGTGAATGTCAATGCATCAGCGTGTCACTTTATTCCTAGAGGCCATAGCCCAACATATACCATTTTGGAATCAGGCTGACTCTGTCATCATCATCATCATTATCATCATCATCGTTTAACGTCCGCTTTCCATGCTAGCATGGGTTGGACGGTTTTGACTGAGGGCTGGTGAACCAGATGGCTGTACCAGGCTCCAGTCTAGATCTGGCAGAGTTTCTACAGCTGGATGCCCTTCCTAACACCAA
>NW_021830558.1:0-4495 GCF_006345805.1 Octopus sinensis | reverse complement strand
GTACCATCACCATGAACACCACCAGCACCACCATAGTCAACATCACCATCATCATCAACCTCACCACCATCACCACCACGACAACTACCACCACCATCGTTATCACCACAATAACTCCTCCCCCCCCCCCCACAGACACACACACAAGCACCATATACCTATTTCTTTATTACCCACAAGGGGCTAAACACAGAGGGGACAAACGAGGACAGACATAGGTATTAAGTCAATTACATCAACCCCAGTGCGTAACTGGTACTTAATTTATCGACCCCGAAAGGATGAAAGGCAAAGTCGACCTCGGCGGAATTTGAACTCACAACGTAACGCAGACGAAATACCGCTAAGCATTTCGCCCAGCGTGCTAACGTTTCTGCCAGCTCACCGCCGATTTATACCATTTACCATATACCATTTACATATATAATCACCACCACTAGTAATAACTCTATCATCACAATCATCATAATGGTGGTGATGGTCGTCAAGGCCATCATCATCACATCATCATCATCGTCATCGTCACAAAACATCACCATCATCGTCACTACCATCATCATCATCATCATCATCATCACTACTATCAATATCATCATCATCATCATCATCATCATCGTCATCGTCCAATAATCATCATCATCATCATCATCATCGTCATCATCTAATCATCATCATCATCATCATCATCATCATCATCATCGTCATCATCTAATCATCATCATCATCATCATCATCATCATCGTCTAATCATCATCATCCAATAATCATCATCATCATCATCGTCGTCATCATCATCGCCACCGTAGTCGTCATCGCCGTCGTCGTTGTCGTGGTCATCCTCCACTTGATGCTATTTCTTGAAAAAAAAAACAAAACAAAAGAAGTTCGTTTCTTCCCGTTTCATTAATGAATATTCATAAGTAGTTCATTATATATTCATCAGCTTCATTATTATTCATGACATTCCCCGTCATCTTCTAATCTCTCGCCACCACTCCATTAGATATTCATCTCTTTTTACTTAGTAGTACTCCACCATTGTTGGCTTCTTCTTCTGCTTCTTGTTGTTGTTGTCGGTGCTGAAGCAGAGTGGTTCATGGATGGATGGGTGGGTGGGAGGGTGAGTATAGATACATTATGCATTGTCTTTGGAGTATAAATATATATAAATGTTGTGTGCGTGTGTGTGTGTATGCATGTGTATATAGCTACGCACCTATACTCATAGTTATATATACAAATACACTCACATACATATATGCATAAATATATATTAAATATATACATACATATATATATATATATATAATATATAAAGATATATATATATATATATATATTATATATATATATATATATATATATATATATATATACTATATATACAAAGATACATAAATATAATGTATGCATGTACGTTTATAGGTATATACACATATTATATACATTATATATATGTATATAAGTATGTGTGCGTGACTATGTTGAGCGTGTATATATGTATCTATAAATATGAACTTATATATATATATATATATATATATATATATATATATATATATATACCCGGTACATCCATTATATACATACATATATATATTTATGGATATATATGGAGGTATATATTATATATATATATATATATATATATATATATATATACATATATATATATGTGTGTAAATATATACATATGCACACATATGTATTTGCATAATTTATCCACACACACACACACACAGACATATATATATATATTATATATATAACGTGTGTATGTGTGTGTAACTATGTACATATATATATACATATATATATGCTTACATGTATGCCTGTATCGATATAAATATTTTGATGCATATCTATATACCCACATATACGTGTGTGTGTGTGTGTGTGTGTGTGTGTGAGTGTGTGTGTGAGTGTGTATGTGAGTGTGTGTATGTGTGTGTATGTGTGTGTGTGTGTCAAACATGTGTATACATAACCTTGTTAATGAATGCTCTAAGTCCTCCATGAATCTATTTCTTTATAAAATTATTGCTCGGCCATTTCTGCAGCGCAGAGACATTAAATTATCTTCATGGGGGAATTTGTTTTTTCGTGGACGCTTGTTAGAACGCGGATTCATTCTCTTTTCGTTCGTTCATGGTTCGTACGAGGATTGCTTCCTAACTTCATTTAGGTAAAGCTGGTCAACAAAGCACATCCTCTTCTCGTAAACCGGCCGATGCGTTAAGAAAAAAACCCAATCGAAACAATGCGTAGTCCAGAATGAAATCAGGTATTTTCTACAGGTGTATCAAATACCTATTTCTTTACTACCCACAAGAGGCTAAACACAGAGGGGACAAACAAGAACAGACAAACGGATTAAGTCGATTACATCGACCTCAGAGCATAACTGGTACTTAATTCATCGACCCCGAAAGGATGAAAGGCAAAGTCGACCTCGGCGGAATTTGAACTCAGAACGTAACGGCAGATGAAATACGGCTAAGCATTTCGCCCGGTGTGCTAACGATTCTGCCAGCTCGCCGCCTTTATATGTAGTATTTGATACAGGTGTGTATCAAATACCACAGAACATAAATCGTTTCCATGCCGGAAAAAATGCTGTGCGGCATTTCGTCCGTCTTAACGTTCTGCGTTCAAATTTCGCCGGGATCGACTTTTATCTTTTAGGATTGATAAAATAAGTACCAGTTGTGCACTGGGATCAATAATAGAATTACTACTTTCCCTGAAATTGTTGGTCTTGTGCAAAAAATTTGAAACTAATATTATCTTGGTCTCTGAGGCGGTGAGGTGACAGAATCGTTAGCACGCAGGGCGAAATGCTTAGCGATATTTCGTCTGTCGTTACGTTCTGAGTTCAAATTCCGCCGAGGTCGGCTTTGCCTTTCATCCTTTCGGGGTCGATAATTTAAGTACCAGTTACGCACTGGGGTCGATGCAATCGACTTAATCCGTTTGTCTGTCCTTGTTTGTCCTCTTTGTGTTTATCCCCTTGTTCGTAGTAAAGAAATAGGTATTTCGTTTGCCGCTACGTTCTGAGTTCAAATTCCGCCGAGGTCGACTTTGCCTTTCCTCCTTTCGGGGTCGATAAATTAAGTGCCAGTAGAGTACTTAACCCCTTTGTCTGTCCTTGTTTGTCCCCTCTATGTTTAGTCCCTTGTGGACAATAATGAAATAAGAATCGTCAGCACGTCAGGTATTACAAGATGCTGAACGTGATTTCGTCCGTCTCTACGTTTCGAGTTCAAATTCTGCTGGGGTCAACTTTGCTTTTCATTCTTTCGGGGTCTATGAAATAAATAAAAATTAGGTAAAGTTACCTTCTCGATTCCTACCGACGCACAAGAGCTGGTTTCCCCGTTTCATGGCGTATGTATTCCCAACGTGGACGGGACGCCGTTCCGTTGCAGGTTTACAACTTTTTGCCAGGTGAGCGGACTGGAGCAATGAGAAATGAAGGGTCTTGCTCAAGAACACAACCTGTTGCCCGGTTCAGGAGACAAAACAACAATCTTACGATCATGAGTCCAACACCCTAACCACTAAGCCACGCGTCTCCACAATGAAATAAGTTCCGGTTCCGCACTGGAGTAGATGTAATCAACTTACCTATCTCCCCTGAAATTGCTGGGGTTGTGTCAAAGATAGAAACCAATATTATCTCTAGTGTCTAGAAGATACAAGGTGCGGCAGAAATACCTCCCACATTTTAAACTTTCACCTATGTTTGGCTAATGAACTTATTTATGCAAGTGCCAATAATGTTTTCAATTAGCTAATGAACAAAAACTGTAACCCTTTTTTTAAACAACAGTAAAATTTTCATAAATTTTGTTTCTTTTTCCTTTTGTCAATCTTTCAAACGTGGGAGGTATTTCTGCCGCATCCTGTATACCTGTTGTTCCTTCTCGAGCAATGCCTGGTTCATAAGGGCCGATTTCCCGGTTTCCTTGGCGTATAGGTTCCCCACCTGGACGTGACGCCGGTCCGTCGCAGGTGAGCTGCAAGATGCAGGAGGAGAGAGTGAAAGAAAGTTGTGGCGAAAGAGTCAGCAGAAGTTCGCCATTATCTTTTGCCGGAGCCGCGTGGAGCTTAGGTTTTTCGCTCATAAACACACACATCGCCCGGTCTGAGATTCGAACCCATGATCCTTCGATCGCGAGTCCGCTGCTCTAACCACTAGGCCATGTGCCTCCACCATCGTGTATATCATAATTACCAAATGGCAATGCTGCCCAGATCCACTTGAGAAAAGATCATCTCAAGTTTCAAGAATTCTCCAAGGTTGATATGTCTTCAAGGTAAAAAAAAAAAGACAGAAAAAAACCAAAAAAAAAAAAAACCAACGACAACAATATCAGGCTTTATTGTCTGGAGATAAGAGGACGGTCGTGGCCACGTATCTGTCTTGTGAGGAATAATTCTTGTCTTTTCAAAGTCGATTCAGACACAGATCTATCTGAAAGACAATATTATT
>NW_021830557.1:0-4504 GCF_006345805.1 Octopus sinensis | reverse complement strand
CGCGCATGCGCAGTCCCACGTTCGTGCATGCGCAGCCACACTTTCGCGCATGCGCAATCTCATTTTCGCGCATGCGCAGTCACACTTTCGCGCATGCGGACGCACACTTTTGCGCATGCGCAGTCACACTGGCGGGCATGCTCAGTCACACGCTGGCTCATGTGCAGTAACACGTTCGTGCATGCGCATTCACACTTTCGCGCATGCGCAGTCACACTTTCGCGCATGCGCAGTCACACTTCTGCGCTGCGCAATCTTACGTTCGCACATACGCAGTCACACGTTCGCGCATGCGGACGCACACTTTTGCGCATGCGCAGTCACACTTTAGGGCATACCCAGTCACACATTCGCGCATGCGCAGTAACACGTTCGCGCATGCCGCTTCACACTTTCGCGCATGCGCATTCACACGTTCGCGCATGTTCATTCACATACTCGCGCATGCGCATTCACACATTCGCGCATGCGCAGTCACACGTTCGCGCATGCGCACGCACACGTTCGCGCATGCGCACGCACACGTTCGCGCATGCGCACGCACACGTTCGCGCTTTCGCAGTTACACGTTCGCGCATGCGCATGTACACATTCGCGCATGCGTAGTCACAGAATTAATGGGGTCCATTCGTAAAAAAACAAACGAAACAAAGACAGTTGAACATCACAATTTTCTACCCCTAAAAATGTCTCCAAAATATCGCCCTGGGTTCTAAATGCGAAGGTAAGCCTCCCATAAGCTAATTTTGTCCTTGGCACTCCAACCATCGGCTAATTTGTATCCAGATAATCCGAGCATGACGACTCCCTCAAAATAATTTTTTGTACCAAAGGTACAGGACCTGAAATTTGGGAGGAGGGAATGAGTCGATTACATCGACCCCCTCCCCAGTATGCAGCTGGTACGTATCTTATCGACCCCGAAAGGATGAAAGGCAAAGTCGACCTCGGAAGAAGAAGGAGGAGGAGGAGGAGAAGAAGAAGAAGAAGGAGGAGGAGGAGAAAAGAAGAAGAAGAGGAGGGAGAAGTGGAAGTGGAAGAGGTAGAAGAGGAAGAGGTAGAATAGGAAGAGGTAGAATAGGAAGAGGTAGAAGTGGAAGAGGTAGAAGAGGAAGAGGTAGAAGAGGAAGAGGAAGATGTAGAAGAGGAAGAGGTAGAAGAGGAAGAAGAAAAAGAGGAAGAGGAAGATGTAGAAGAGGAAGAGGAAGAAGAGGAAGAAGAAAAAGAGGAAGAGGGAGAAGAGGAAGATGAGGAAGAGGAAGAAGTGGAAGAGGAAGATGAGGAAGAGGAAGGAGAGGAAGAAGAAGAAGAAGACAGTAGTTTCTTTCATCTAAGAGTGATATCTACTTGTCAAATTTATTGGGTCAATATATATTTTGTCGATTGAAATTTCAGGAAAAAAAACCCAAATAACAAAGGGCGTATATGATATATGTTCATAGTTCTTAAGGCAGGAAACCAAATACAAGAGAACGCAAAGAGCCGGAAGAAATACCGCTAAACATTTTCTCCGGAATGCTATCGATTATTTTCTTCTTTAGGGAGATATGCAGTCAATTAGATCGACCCTAATACGCAACTGGTACTTAATTAATCGACTCCGAATGGATTAAAAAGGCAAATTCGACCTCAGCGGAATTTGAACTCAGAACGTAAAGACAGGCGAAATGCTGCTAAGCATTTCGGCCGGCGTGCTAACGTTTCTGCCAGCTCACCGCCTTACTCCATACTGATGATGATGATGATGATGATGATGATGATGATTATGATAATAATAAGTATTTTTACTATAGGCACAAGACCTGATATTTGGGTGGGGGCTAGTCGATCACATTGATCCCAAGTGCATAACTGGTACTTAATTTATCGACCCCGAAAGGATGAAAGGCAAAGTCAACCTCTGTGGAATTCGAAATCAGAACGGAGCAACAGGCGAAGTAGCGCTAAGCATTTCATCTAGCGCCTGCGCACTAGCGATTCTGCCAGCTCTTGTTTTAATAATAATAATAATAATAATAATAATCCTTCAGGGAGTACTGTTAGCATGACCAGCGCGACACTATGTGTGTCAAAACCTGACCTCTACAAAATCAGGTAAAACCAGCCCATCGGACAGGCTTCCTTGCAGTTTCCGTTTGTCAAACCTCACTCAGTAGCAGTTCCGAGCCGCGCATGGTATTCATAAGCCTGTTAGTGTGGTCCTACAATTCTGGAAGCAGAGATGGTTTCTCTCCCGGTTAAAGGCCCAGGGGAGGGACCCATCGTAAAGAATATTCCATTTTAAAAAATAGACTGCAATAGTCTTCTTTAAAATGTGTCATTTGTTTAGTTCAATATGTATGGAGGCGTGTAGTATGGTGGTTAGAACGATATACCCACGATCGTGTTTATTGAGCGAAAACAACTAAAGCTCCACGAGGCTCGGACAGGGATGGTGGTGATCCCTGCTGTACTCTTTCACCACAACTTTCTCTCACTCTTACTTCCTGTTTCTGTTGTACCTGTATTTCAAGGGGCCGGCCTTGTCACTCTCTGTGTCACGCTGAATATCCCCGAGAACTACGTTAAGGGTACACGTGTCTGTGGAGTGCTCAGCCACTTACACGTTAATTTCACGAGCAGGCTGTTCCGTTGATTCGGATCAACCGGAACGGAACCCTCGTCTTCGTAACCGACGGAGTGTTTCCATACCCACGATCGTAAGATGGAGGTTTCGAAACCCGGATCCGGTGGTGCGTTTTGTTCTTGAGCAAAACACTTCATTTCCCGTTGCTATCAAGGAGCATGGCTTAGTGGTTAAGGCGTCGCACTCGCGATCGTGAGGTCGTGGTATCGATACCTAGGCCAGGCTATGTGTTGTGTTCTTCAGCAAGACACTCTATTTCACTTTGCTCCAGTTCACTCAGCTGTAAAAATGAGATGCGCCGTCACTGGTGCCAAGCTGTATCGGCCCCTTTGCCGTTCCCTTAAGTAACATCAGTGGTGTAGGGAGGGGAGGCTAGTATGCATGGGCGACTACTGACCTTCCATAAAAAAAAAACCTGGCTCGGACTTGTGCCTGGGAGGCGACCTTTCAAATGCAATTCCATGGTCATTCATAACTGAAGGGGTTTGTAACCCTTATACTATCTTCGTAGTGTGTGTGCATTTGAAGGTGCATGGTTCAATGGTTGGAGCATTGGGCCTCACAAGCATGAGGTAGTGAGTTCACAAACACAAAACACACAGATACAGACACACACACAGAGGCATAAACACCGACACACAGACACGCACACACAGCCACACAGCCACACAGACACATAGACATACACAGACACACACAACACACAGATACAGACACACACACACAGGCATAAACACCGACACACAGACACGCACACACACACACACAGCCACACAGACACATAGACATACACAGACACACACAGATATAAACAGACACACAGACACACAGACACAAGCACACACACACAGACACACAGACATAAATACACACACACATACACATAAACACAGACATAAACACACAGACATAAATACCGACACACAAACACCAAAACACACACACAGACATAAGCACCGACACAAACACACACAGTCGCACACACACACACACACACACACACGCACAAGGACCCATTTTTTTAATATATAACTAGCAGTATCGCCCGGCGTTGCTCGGGTTTGTAAGGGAAATAACTATAAAGCATTTTTAGAGAGTTATAGCCAAAAAATAGCAAAAAAATGCATTAAAAATGGAAAACAAATGATGGTAAATTTTTTTTAAAAATCGTTGACTCATCGTAGAAATTTTTAGAGAGTTACTTCCCTTATATAATAGCGAAAAAAATGCATTAAAATGGAAAAAAATTATGGTAAATTTTTTTTTTAAATCGCAGACTCATCGTAGACGCGCGCTAATACCCAGAAGGGCTCGATATGAATCACGACTATAAGATACCCGGTTTTTGTTAAACTGCACCGCAAAATGTGGGAGTAGTTAGGAATCTAAATCGAAGGGGACAGACACTCACACAACTACAGTTTTATATATAAAGATAAGCAAGACAAAAACGACAGCAGATGGTTATTAAGTTGTTTTATAAATTCAATGACATTACACGAAGAAACACTGAGAAAATAATTACAAATATAAGATGAGGTGGTACCCACTGTTGAGATGTGAGTCAGCTGGGAACATGTCGGTGGGAGTTCGAATCCCACCGCTGTCATTCTGTTCACGAGTTATCCCATATTTTTTTTCTTAATACTGGTTAGGAAAAAACACGGCGGTTTGACTAGAATCAAATTTGACATCAGTGTGTGTGTGTGTGTGTGTGTGTGTGTGTGTATTTGTGTGTGTGTGTGTGTGTGTGTGTGTGTGTGTTTGTCCACCCACCATCGCTTGATAACCGATGCTGGGTTGTTTTACGTCCCCGTACTTAACGGTTCGGCACAAGAGACCGATAGAACAAGTCCCAGGCTTACAAAGAATAAGGCC
>NW_021830556.1:0-4536 GCF_006345805.1 Octopus sinensis | reverse complement strand
GATAAAGATGATGAGGATGCTTACGATGATGATGATGATGATGATGATGATGATGATGATGATGATAATGATGCTAATGATAATGATGATGATGATGATGCTAATGATGATGATGATGATGATGATGATGGTGATGATGATACCCTTGCTGTTGAAGCTGCTGCTGTTTTTGTTAATGGCATTGATGTTGTCGTCGGTGTTGTTAACGTTGTTATTGTCATGTAGCCCTAGGTTAGTGTGCACCCATGATCACAAGCTTACCAACCGTGACCATGAAGGACAAGATACTTTTTAGTATCTGTTTTTTTTTTTAATTATAAACAAAAATGTGTGATTTAAGGCAGATTTATCCTCTATTTCCAGCAGAGCGAACGACCACTTTGAGGTTCTCTTCTTGATTGAAATTACACTAATAAGAAAATTTCTATGTCTGTCTGTTTCTCTCTCCCACTCGATCTCTCTCTCGTCTCTCTCTTTCTCTCTTTCTCTCAATCACTCGCTCTTTCGCTTTTTTTCGCTCCTTGTCTCACACACACATGCACACACAAACACGCACACATAGGTAAGCACGCATACACAACTTGGTACATCAGCAGAGGGTTACACAATCACATACAAGCACAAATATATGCACATATACATATTTACAAAACCACATAAAGCAAAATTTAAGAATCGGGCTATTAATCCCAAATTCATAATTCACAAATCTACCGGTGATTCATGTATCTCTAGTGAAATGAAGATCTTGAAAGCCTAGCTGACTCGGATCACATAACTCGGATTACATAACCCGGGTTGCATAACTCGGATTACGTAGCTCGGTCATTATCTTCGCCGAAACAAATGTAAAATGAAATGACCCCTTAGGTTTGTTTGTTTCTCTATGTACTCACAGAACAACCTGTTGGAGGAAATGAAACCTAAACCGTTTGTGCACGAGTTCACTTCGAAGTTTTCCTTTTCGACGAATAAGGATATGTACTTGTATATACATACAAACAATCAAACGTATATCTCGATGCTTAAAGCAGACCATCTTGACAGATGACGACATCGCCTTCGATCCTTAGGGGTTGTCTTGATGGCGTTGGCAGGCCCTCTCCTGGTTGAAAAGACCGATTCTGGAGGCACATGTCCGATTACACAGTGAGCAGCGTAGAGGGCTCCGACGAAGAAGAGTTCGTCTAGGATTTTGCTGACTTTCCTTGAGCTGTCTCCGCTTTTCTTCGCGAAGTCTAGTCCGTTCATCCTCAAAATGCCGCGTACCAGTTTTGACAATACCCCAGTATTTCAGGTTTACCAGGATGGATGTTGTAGAGCGTCAGGGATTTCTTGAGATGATCTTTATATAGCTTCTTTAGACCTCCATGTGGTCAATTAACCTCTGCTAACTCCCGCAAAAAGACAACCTTGGGTATACGGTTTTCCGGCATCCTGATAACATGCCCCACCCAGCCGAACGCTAATACTTTTTTTTTTGACAGGAGTGTCCGTCGGGTATATATATATGTGTGTGTGTGTGTGTGTGTGTATATGTATATGTGTGTGTGTGTGTGTAGGTAGGTAGGTAGGTAGGTATGCAGATAGATAGATCAATCGATAGATAGCTGGACAGACCAAACAGCTGGATAGCACACAGACCAATGAATTTATAGAAAGATAGATAGATACTCTTTACTCTTAACACTTTTACTTGTTTCAGTCATTTGACTGCGGCCATGCTAGAGCCCCGCCTTTAGTCGAGAGAAGTGACCCCATGATTTATTCTTTGTAAGCCTAGTACTCATGCTATCGGTCTCTTTTGCCGAACCGCTAAGTTACGGGGACGTAAACACACCAGCATCGGTTGTCAAGCGATGTTGGAGGACAAACACAGACACACAAACACACACACATACACATATATACATATACATATATACGACGGGCTTCTTTCAGTTTCCGTCTAACAAATCTACTCACAAGGTTTTGGTCGTTTCGAGGCTATAAAAGTGGACACTTGCCCAAAGTGCCACGCAGTGGGACTGAACCCGGAACCATGTGGTTGGTAAGCAAGCTACTTACCACACAGCCACTTCTCTATTGGTCACACATAGAGGGGACAAATACAATGTAGAGTTTTTCTTTTCGAAGGGGGCGAAAACAAAACAAAATAAAGAGAAAAAAAAAAAGAAAATTGGGGGCAATGATCAAAAGGAATCGAAATCGTATGGGATATACAAATAAAAGTCGAAATAATAGAAAAAGTTCCCAAAAGATGGGGAGGTTTATCCGTGGAAAGAAAAAACCTACAAAATGACCACGGTAACCTCGGGCAATAGTGTCACATATTAACACATTTATTTACCGGTAGGTAACTCTCTGTTTAAACTTTTTTTCCAGTTTATAGTATCATACTCAAGGTGGCTCCGTCATTTATACGTGCCATCCTTGCTACATTCACCTATCTTTTTTTGAAACATACACAAGACAAAACTTGACTCTCTACTCTCACTTTCCTTTTCAAGTGATACTTGAAGAAGTTGATGAGAGATTGACCAGAGAGGAAAGTGTTTGTCTCTAATCCTTTCTGACGTGTGCACCAGACACATTCTTTCGCCATAGCCACAAGTACGATGAAAAGAGCTCTTCTTTCCCGTTTGAAGGAGGGAGGTGTGACAATATTGACGATAGACTCGGCTGATAAACCGACTCGTACCACACGTGACAGTAGTCGTTAAATAGATAGATAGATAGATAGATTGATAAAGAGACAGACAGACAGACAGACCGACGGACAGACAGACAGACAGACAGATAGACATATAGATAGACAGATAGATAGATAGATAGATAGATAGATAGATAGATAGATAGATAGATAGATAGATAGATAGATAGATAGATAGATAGATCTCAGTTACTGCAACTTATACATTGACACACTTGGAAGCTCTCATATTTACGTTCTTCTCCAAGTACAAACATCCATATGCACACACGCTTACATATATATATATACACGAGCACAATCCCAAGTAAACACACACACACACACATATATATATATATATACAAGCTTACACACATAGACACATACACATACACATCTCAATTTACGTTAGTCATCCATACACATTGTCATTTACACGCACTCTCACGTTTTCCACATTAACCTCCAAGTAGAAACACACACACAAATAAACAAAGATGCACACACATACATACATACATTAGCAAAAGACCCCCCACACACATTCACACACACACACACACACACACACAAACACACACACACACACACACATACACATACACACACGCACGCACAAGTGTGCCTCAGTTTGCACAGCTCATGCATAAACTAGACCGACTCACTTGCACGCTCTCTCACATTTTACACGGTATCCCCAGCCACACACACACACACACACACACACACACACACACACACACACACACACACACATATACACACGTACGCATTTACGCACTCAGCATCGTTTCCATTTGCTTCATCCAGGGAGGAAGATAAGTAAAGAAATGAATAAAATAAAAAGGCAGCATTTGTTATTATTTATGGAGTGTTTTGTTGGTCGGACGTGCAAAGACGGAAGCAGGTGGTTAATGGAGCCATGTCTCGACGTCCTTTTCATGAATGCAAGTCGCAGAACAGGCTGTGACAAGATGAAACAACGAACAGTGCTTGTGTGTGTAGGGGTGTGCGTGTGTGTGTGTGCACGGGTCTGTGTGTGTGTGTGTGTGCATATACATGTGAGTGTGTATGTACATACATACATACACACACATATATATATATGTATGTATACATATATATATATATATATACAATATGTACACACAAATATATATGTACACACACACACATATACATATATATATATATATATATATATATACAGTATGTATACATATACATATCTATATGCATATATATGTGCACTCGCACATATGTATGCATATATATATATATATATATATATATATATATATATATATATATATATATAAACATGCACCACACAATATATATACTTATACATATATACATACATATATTATGCATATATACATATACACACATACATGCCTATACGTATGTATATGTGGGTGTGTATATATATATGTATGGTGTGTGGTGTGTGTAGTAAAAGCGTGTTCGTATCATTGATATTATAATTGTTTTGATATATATATGTATATATATATATATATATATATATAATATATATATATATATAATTTTAATCCAAACGGGAAACAAAAAAACAACAACGATGGAACAATTACAGTATTATTATTAATAGGCGCTCAGGAAATGGAAGCAGGGAGATATATATATATGTATATGCATATGTATATATGTACGTATATATATATGTGTGTGTATGTGTATGTGCGTGTTGTGTTTGTGTATGTAAATATGCATACATGCATTTATACCTACTTACCAACGTACACACGAACATAGCTATGCATACATACATACATACATACATACATACATACACACACAACACACATGTATATGTA
>NW_021830555.1:0-4511 GCF_006345805.1 Octopus sinensis | reverse complement strand
ATTTTTCAACACCCACTTGTATGTATTAGATATAATAGATAGACAGACAGACACACACACACACACACAATACATACATACATACAGACATACATACATACATACAGACATACAACAGGCAACATACATGCATACATACATACATACAGACAGACAGACAGACATACATGCAAACATACAGACATACAGACAGAAATACATACATACATGCATACATACATACATACATACATACAAACATGCATGCATACATACATACATACATACATACATACATACATACATACATACACACATACATACATACATACATACATACATACATACATTCATACATACATACATACATACATTCATACATACATGCATACACACATACATACATACATACAAACATGCATGCATACATACATACATTCATACATACATACATACAGAAATACATACATGCATACATACATACATACATACATACAAACATGCATGCATACATACATACATACATATACATACACACATACATACATGCATACATACAAGCATGCATGCATACACACATACATACATACATGCAAGCATACATACATACATACATACATACATACATACATACATACATACACACACACATACATACATACACACACACATACACACATACATACATACATACATACATGCATACACCATACATACATACAACATACATACATCATACATACATACACACATACATACATACATACATACAACATACATACATACATACATACACACTACATACATACATACATACATACATACATACATACATACATACATACATACATGTAGACATACATACATACATAGGCACTCAGCCAGTTAGTCAAACAGACAGACAGACAGACAGTCAAATAGATAGACGGATAACAAACACATAGACAGATAGACAGATAGACAGAAAGACAGATAGACCGATACGAAAGACACTTTGCAGTTAAATACGGTATATAAGAAACGAGATAGTAAACAATCCATAGGAAAATAGTGAGAGAGAAACAGAGACAGAGAAAGAGCGGTCGAGAGAGAGAGAGAGAGAGAGAGAGAGATGGAAGAGTGAGAGGGAGGGGGAGCGTAACTGATAGACAGAGAGTGTGTTTGTGAAGGTGTGTGAGAGAGAGAGAGAGAGATGAGAGAGAGAGAGATTGAAACAATGGAAAGGGAAGCAGTTAATATAGAAGGTACCATGGAGACTGGTCTGAACGTCACGATATCACCATGACAACACATAGCCATGTTCCAATGGCTAGAGTACACAGATACGCTTAGACGTTAATACACATACAGACACACACAGAGACACACGCACAAACACACACACACACACACATGTATATCTATATATACATTCATACATATAATATTTGTGTGTGTATTTATATATATTATATATATATATTGATATATATGTATATATATTATACATGTATACATGCATGAATTTATATATATACCTGGTATATGGATAAACATACATACATATATATATGTATGTATATATATATTTATGTATGTTATATATATCTATCTCTCTTTCTCTCTCTCTCCTCCCCATATATATATACACACATATATATATATGCTATCGCAGATATATTCATACGTATATACACATATAATCAAAATATATATATATAGACATATAGATGTATGTATGTATGTATGTATGTTTGTGTGTGTATGTAGTATGTGTGTGTGTATGTATGTATGTGTGTGTGTATGTATGTATGTATGTATATGCTGTATCGCCAATTGTTATGATGATACTTTTTTACACTATAACCGTGTGGTATCAATAAAATATATAACGAAGCTGGGTAACAGCGTAACAATCGAACAAACTCTTTACGAACGATACGCGAACCAACAGACGACATTCGAACAATCTACCTAAACGACATCTTACGACTTCCTGCGATTACCTCCTACTCCCTCACTCTCACTCAGACCGCTACGATTTATATTTGTTCGGTCAAGTCCATTCTGACAAAGGGGTGTCGAGACTCTCGCCACAACATCTTCCCTTTGCAACCTTTGACTTTCGTAGGAAACGAAATTTATATTATAATTGGATCTTTTCGGTTTGACCGGCAGTTTTTTTTAATAATTTCCACGTAAATAAACACTTTTAAACTTCGTATACTGGTAGAATATGTTTATAAAACATCTTTTTCTCTTCGCTTTATTGAGAAAATTCTATAGTTTGTAAGATATTTGTTGTTTTTTTCTTCAATTTCTGCAATTTCAACCAGTCAATGACGTCTATTGAGGTGAAAACATTCTGTGCTGTATGAATATGTCCCTCGTTTAAGAAACAGATTGGGTCTATTTACATTTCTGAAGAAATAAAGATACTCTTCCCCCACCCCTAACCCTAACTAACCCTAACCCTAAAACAGATTGAAATGCAATAGATCGATACTAGGGTCATAATTATAGGTGACAATTTCATATGACACCGCTAGAAAAAACTGCCGTTCAAGCCGGAAAGATACTTATAATTATTTTCCTATTTTTCTTTCTTTACATCACCTTTCCCTTTTTGAAATGTTGCTTCCCTGGGGAGTTCAGAACCTTTTCGCAGCAAATGGTACCTTTCTATTAGGTTTGAATACAGGTACGTTTTCCTTTATTTGAAAACAGGCCTCAGTCTTAGAACAGAGACAATTTATCTGACAGCAGATAAATTTATCTGACAGACAATTTATCTGACAGCACTTCAGGAAACAAGTTTTCTAATTTTTTCTTCAATTCAGCTCCTGGGTTATTTTCACTGGTGGGACAGCTATTCATTTATTTACAGAACAGATTTATGGGAGGTCCCATAAGTCAAACAACTCCAACTAGTCCATACCGAACAGATTGGTTGCGTTTTTTACCGCGAAAAATTTTGCTCTACAAGTTTTTCCCCGAAATGTGATATCACTCCACATTTCGCCTACGAAATGTTGTTTTTCACTTGTCACGCCTCGTGCAATTTTTTATGCTTTTCTTAACGTAAGAGTGGCTGTGTGGTAAGTAGCTTGCTTACGAACCACATGGTTCTGGGTTCAGTCCCACTGCGTGGCAACTTGGGCAAGTGTTCTACTATAGCCTTGGGCCGACACCAAAGCCTTGTGAGTGGATTTGATAGACGGAAAATGAAAGAAGCCCGTCGTATATATATCGTATATTATATATATATATATATATATATATTATATATATATATATATATATATATATATGTATAAATAGTGTGTGTGTGTGTTGTGTTGTCTGGTTGTCCCCCTAACAATGGCTTGACAACCGATGCTGGTGTGCTTATGTCCCCGTTACTTAGCGGTTCGGCAACTGAAACAAGTAAAAGAGAAAAGAGTAAAGAGTAGTTTTCCCAATTCTTTTTCACGTGACGGCATTAATAATCGAGATGGCGCTACCAGTATCTAGTTGTAATTTAATATTCACTTCATTTACTTTTTCATGTACAAATTTCCCCTTTTTGGTGTCGTTTCTACTTTCCGTTGAGAAAACTTTAGAATTTATGTTCGACCTTCCTAACTTTGCTCTGCAATGTGAGCTGTTGTGTCCTACTTTTTGGCAACTGAAACATTTTTGCGTTTTGAAGGGACCATCCTTCTTGAAATGTAGGGCTCCACTCCCGTAGCATTGGTTTGGTCTTAACAATTTTATGTTTATACCTTCCCGGTCGACATTCTCTACTTGTGAGAACTCCTCTTCAATTTTCTTTACGTCCTGACGCAAGTTTACCATTCTTTGACACTCTCTGCAACTGTATGCAGGGTTAAACTTTGGTCCACTTCTTCAAGTTATGTGAAAATTCTTGCGCGTATCTCTGCACTTTGCCATAAGCCTTTGTACAAAAATGAGGCATTAAACATATCAGGAGTTAGTTCTTTGAGTTTAAACTTTTCGCACATTCTGTTTATGGTCCCGGCATATATGACAATGCTTACATCCTCTTTTTTAACTAGATTCCAACACGCCTATCGAGTGTTAAGTACGAAACTCCTATTACTGAATATTTTTGATAGTAGTTCGACTGTTTCCTGGAAACAAATTTCACTAGTTTTTTGGGGGTAGTATGAAATTACAATATTTTTCATGTTCAGCCGGCGCTAATTTACTTAATAATAATCTTACTTTACGTTTTGGAGCTATGGCAAAGAACAAATCAAGTTTCGATTAGGGAGCAAATATTTAAGAAAAAGTGGAAGTGGATTGGTAGCACAATCAATAAAGACACATCACTCTGAGGCCTACGCAAAGTTGCAGAAAGAGTATGGAGAGGAGTGTTTGATATGCACTATTCAACATAATTACTGAAAATTTCTTCATTAGACGAAAGGTATGAAATTCTTTTTGAAATATTTGGAATTAAAGTATGTGTTACTGATTTTGGATGATTACTTTGAAGATTAATACGGTCGAACTAAGACCCGTCAACTACCCTTGACAGTTCATTCAGT
>NW_021830554.1:0-4405 GCF_006345805.1 Octopus sinensis | reverse complement strand
TGTGACTTGACTTTCTAGAACCTTCTAATGAACCTTATAAAAAAGGGAGACTTTTGGCAGTAACTTCAGGGTTTCAAGGTAGTTGCTTGTAAAATTTCATTCTCATTTTCTATTCCCTAGCCACGCAAAGAGAATGTACAGATTTTACTGTCATGAATTATTGTGATTTTTCCTAGTTGTGATGAGATACTCACAGATTGATACATACCAGCTACTTTCTCATTAACCCCAGTTAGTACGTTCTCTTATGTGTACAAATCGTTACATTTATTATTCATCCAAAGACCAACACAGAAAATACTATGTGCAGTAAATAAAGCTTCATTTAATTGTCCATGAGTGTTGTTCTTTCATTTACAATGCAACACTAGAAAGACATTTTCATTCTTCAGAAGCATCAGGGAACAAGCACTAGACAAAAATCTCACATGACAGTATCATATATGTATGTATGTATGTAGTATGTATGTATGTATGTATGTATGTATGTATGTATGTATGTATGCATGTATGCATGCATGCATGTATGCATGCATGCATGTATGCATGCATGCATGTATGTATGTATGTATGTATGTATGGATGTATGTATGTACGTACATATGTATGTATGTATGTATGCATATATATATATATATATATTATATATATATATATATATATATATATATGTAAATATCAAACAATGAAAATGAGTTCTCAACACCACATTGGTGGTTAAGGTTCTTTATTTGTGTATCAAGGCTACATTGGTTTTGGTTAAAGAAATACCCCAAGCCTATCACATGGAACATCTCCATTGGAATTAAAAGCAGATGGAGATGAACACCAATGTTCCATGTCAAAGGCTTGATAGTTTTTAAGGTATTGCTTATTATGAAGTCATGGTAGCCTTAATACACTAATAAAGTGTTATATATACATACTACATCCATATATAGTATATATATATATATATATATATATATTATATATATATATATAAGGATATATATATATATATGTGTGTGTGTTTAAATATATATATATATATGCATATATAATATATATATTATACATATATAACTATATGTATATAAGTATTATATATTATATAATATGTGTGTGTGTAAATATATATATATGCATATATATATATATATACATTATACATATTATACATATATATATATATACATATGCATATAACCACACACACACCACCACACACACACACATATATATATATATATATATATATATGATATATATATATATAATATATATATATATACATATATACGTATATATAAAAATACAAAATGGGTCAAGAACGCCAAACATCAAGACAATTAGGTGATACAAAAAAGGGACAACAAAACATCCAGATAGACGATACAAAGAAAACAAGGACGGGTCATTCGGAGTTTTCTTTCCTCAGTCCAGTTCCAAATTATCTTTGCAATTTCGTCTGGTTATATTCGAGATTGCTTCAATCTGGCCAGCCCCAAGGAAAAACTAAGCTAAGAGCATTAGATTCCTTGGAAGAAAGCAGCGAATGTATACGAAAACAAGGACGGAAAAATAAACGGAGAAGGTTACACAAATACAAAAAACAGGTGTCTTTCGACTAAGGACGAATTAAATTAAGTTGGCGTGTGTGGAAATAAAGTCTTACGGCAGGGATACAAGAATTAAGGAGGGGCGAGAAAAAGTGACAGGGACACAGTGAAGTGAAAAGAGGACGGAAAGTGAGCGAGAAGAGAAGGCAGGGAAATATGAGAGAGAGCAAACGAAAGAACGATGAGTAGAATGAACGAAAAGCGTGAAAGGGCTGATAGAAAGAAAGAATAAGGCGCGTTGGTAGAAAAATTAGCACGCCGGGCAAAATGCGCAGCGGTATTTCTTCTGCCGTTACGTTCTGCGTTCAAATTCTGCCGAGGTCGACTTTGCCTTTTATCCTTTCGGGATCGATTAAATAAGTACCAGTTACGCACTGGGGTCGATATAATCGATTAATCCGTTTGTCTGTCCTTGTTTGTCCTCTCTGTGTTATCCCTTGGGGTAGTAAAGAAATGCGTTAGCCCATTTCGTCTGCCGTTACGTTGTGAGAGTTCAAATTCCGCCGAGGTCGACTTTGCCTTTCATCCTTCCGGGGTCGATAAATTAAGTACCAGTTACGCACTGGGGTCGATGTAATCGACTTAATCCGTTTGTCTGTCCTTCTTTGTCCTCTCTCTGTGTTTAGCCCCTTGTGGATAGTAAGGAAATAGGTATTTCATCTGCCGCTACTTTCTGAGTTCGATTTCCCTTTATTTACAGTATTTTTTGTTTTTGTGAATGGTGTTTCTGTGGTTTGTTTCGTTCTCAAATCAAACTCTTGCATATTAATGAGAATATATTGGTTGCAGGTAAATTACGATATAAAATGACGCGATGTCATAGGTGTAAGACCTTTCAAGAGCAGAGCTGTCCTACGTCTAAATAACCACAAAAACAGTCAAAATTATTATTAGACACGTCTGTGTGGTTAAGAATCTCACTTTGCAACTGCGTGATTTCAGGTTCAGTCCCAGTGCACAGCATCTGGGGATGCGTCTTCTATTGCTTCCGGGTCGATCAATGCTTCGTGAGCGAATATGGTTAACGGTAATTGTGCGGCCAGCTCATCGTAAATATATGCATATGTGTGTGTGTATGTATATATATGTGTATGTCTGTGTTTGTGCCCGACACCGCTTGACAACCGGTGTTAGTTTACATCTCTGTAACGTTGCGGTTCGGTAAAAGAGACTGATAGAATAAGTATCAGATTTTCAAAAAATAAATAAATAAATAAATAAGTACTAGACTCGCTTTGTTTGGCAACCCTTGGAGTCAGTGTCCCAACATGACCACAGTCCACTGACAAAAACAAAGAAATAGAAAAGAAATTCATGACGACAGCAATTGAAATCGAAACAGTAAGGAACTCATAAGATATCTGGGAGAAAAAGTTACATAATCTCACGCTATTCCCGGGCCCTGCAGTAAATGAACCCCGCTCTCTTCAAGTAGAACTTCTATCTGATATCTTTGTTGACCTCGTATTTGATAGTAAAATCCGTCACATTGATTGGTTTGGTGTTGGCCTTCATCGACCCCGCCTCCCCTGGATTTGCTTTGGGCACACCGAACGAATAAGGTCTGACCACTGTGAGTGTTCTTATTTTTTTTCTCTTGATTATGGTTGACACGTCGTCACTAGAGGTCTTCGAACTCGATCTCACTCCTGAAAACGAAGGACCCAGTCACATTCGAGAAACTGGTGATCTGCGTTGTGGTTGGCGCGGACGGAACCACAAGCTCGGAGTACTAATTTTCTTCCATAATGATGCTGTTAATGGATCTGAAAGAGAATTGAGAAAGTTCAAATTTGGCGCACACCAAGTTGACATTTGTCACGTAAGGGGGGCGACGAGGACCAACACCAAACCAAGAGATCAGATAAAAGTTCTACTTGATAAGGAGAGGGGTGGATTCATTTAATGCAAGAACAGGGAATACATATTTCTTTACTACCCACAAGGGGCTAAACACAGAGAGGACAAACAAGGACAGACAAACGGATTAAATCGATTATATTGACACGAGTGCGTAACTGGTACTTATTTAATCGACCCCGAAAGGATGAAAGGCAAAGTCGATCTCGGCGGAATTTGAACTCAGAACGTAACGACAGACGAAATACGGCTACGCATTTCGCCCGGCGTGCTAACGTTTCTGCCAGCTCGCCGCCTTCAGAACAGGGAATATCGCGTGATTATGTAACTTGTTCTCCCAGATATCATGTGACTTCCTCACTGTTTCGATTTCAATTGCTGTAGTCCTGAAAACTTTTTTTTTTCTATTTTCTTATTGCTGTCAGTGGACTGTGGTCAAGTTTGGACACTGCCTCCAAGGGTTTAGTCGAACAAAGCGACCCTAGTACTTTTTTTTTGTTTTTGAAAATCTGGTACTTATTCTATTAGTATCCTACTTAACTTATGTTAAGTCATCTTCGATTGATGACCCGCGAAATAAATATTTCTACACAAATATTTGGCGCACCCGTTGTTTCACATACACTAGCGACCATACACACCCCCAAACCCCCAGCCCTACACATATACACACTCACTCACACACACTCACACACACTCACGCACAAATACAAACACACACATCCATCTTTGTATGCATGTGTATGTATAGATATCCTTTCATATATATATGTAAATGCATTATATATATAAATGTACATATATAGGTGTATGTATACGCATATATATCTACACATATATATGTATGTATACGTATATATATATATGTGTATATGTGTATGTATATATATACTCTCATATATATGTATTATATATATGTACACATATGTATGTATATGTGTGTA
>NW_021830553.1:0-4517 GCF_006345805.1 Octopus sinensis | reverse complement strand
TACCAACATAACATCACTGAACAACGCAACGCTACCGAACGAGCGAACAAAAAAAAAAAAGTTTTACGCTTCGGGCCGCGAGGCCCTGACTGATATCGAACTCGTGACGTTTACTTTACCAACAAAACATCACTGAACACAGCAACGCTACCGAACGAGCGAACTAAAAAAAGAAAAATTTCACGCTTCGGGCCGCGAGGCCCTGCCTAATATCGAACTCGTGACGTTTACTTTACCAACATAACATCACTGAACACAGCAACGCTACCGAACGAGCGAACAAAAAAAAAAAATAATATTACGCTTCGGGCCGCGAGGCCCTGCCTGATATCGAACTCGTGACGTTTACTTTACCAACATAACATCACTGAACAACGCAACGCTACCGAACGAGCGAACAAAAAAAAAAAAGTTTTACGCTTCGGGCCGCGAGGCCCTGACTGATATCGAACTCGTGACGTTTACTTTACCAACATAACATCACTGAACACCGCAACGCTACCGAACGAGCGAACAAAAAAAAAAAAATATATTACGCTTCGGGCCGCGGGGAGCTGCCTGATATCGAACTCTTGACGTTTACTTTACCAACATAACATCACTGAACACAGCAACGCTACCGAACGAGCGAGCAAAAAAAAAAAAAATGTTACGCTTCGGGCCGCGAGGCCCTGCCTAATATCGAACTCGTGACGTTTACTTTACCAACATAACATCACTGAACACAGCAACGCTACCGAACGAACGAACAATAAAATAAATAAATAAAAACGCAAAGCCACGGGCCGCGACGTCCTGGCTGATATCGAACTCACGAACGCGAGAGAAGGAGCGAACCACAGCGAAAAGCTAACGTACGCAGGCAAGTGCGGACAATGTTTGGCAAAGCAAACCGTTGTAGGACGATATCGAACTGGGAACAGTATAGCAAGGCGTCCAGAAATTAACTGAGAATACGAATCTTGCCGGCTGGCTAATTTTTGCCTGTTGTTCACCCCCTAATATTGTCTGGGCCCCCTTGGGGTGCGACGGTCACCTAGAGCGTGACTATCCAGCCGGGGCCGATCCGTTTCCTTGCGGTCTGAGCACCTCCTACGACTTACGGTCGGACCACGTCGCTGTTTTTACCCGATACGTGGACGATATCGCGCGTTTAGTTTCGTGCTTTCGATTTCACGCACAGTATGGCGGCGGAGACGCAGGCGACCGGCGTGCGACGGTCACCTAGAGCGTGACTATCCAGCGTGGGCCGATCGTAAGCTTACGGGTCTGATTTTTTTAATTACGGGTCAGTCCACGTATGTGTATTTTCCCGGTGCATATCGTAAGGTGAAGGATAAATTTACCGGATGTTTACGTTTTGATATACGACAACGCGGCGTGACGCGGTGATCGTATGCGAAACTTTGTATTATCTTCCCGATAGCCACCACGCTAGAGTTTTGTTGACATTGCTTCGTACCGTAACTTGAAGCATAAATTCACCGGATGTTTACGTTTTGCTATACGAGCACGCGGGCCAAAGGCGTAGCTGGCGGCCCCACGGTGGCACTTTTTGTTTTCTTTACGATTGAAGAAACCACGACGTCCCTGTTGTTTTGTTCGTAATGTAGCGGTCGTAATTTCGATATTAGCAATTTCGATTTTACGTGAAAAATAAAATCATTTAACTTGTTATTTTTCGACTGAAATAAGCCCGTCGTATATAAATAAATATATATATATATATGTGTGTGTGTCTGTTTGTCCCTCCTCCCGAACATCGCTTGACAACCGACGCTGGAGGTGTTTACATCCCCGTCAATTAGCCGCTTGGCACGAACCTCTAGGCTTAATAAGAATAAGTATTGGGATCGATTTGCTCGACTAAAGGCGGTGCTCCAGCATGGCCACAGTCAAATGACTGAAACAAGGTAAATAAAAACATATATATATGTTATTATTTGATTATATATATATATATATATATATATAATTATATATATATATATATATATATATATATATATATATATATCTGTATATGTTTATGTATATATATATATATATACTAAGCAATAAGGGTTTAGCAACGAGTTGCCTTACCACATACCGAATTTAGAAATAGCAGTCAAAGGTTATAGCTATTCTTCTACTAAAAAGGGAATCTCAGTAAAAACAGCATTTCCTTTTTAGTAGAAGAAATAGATAACCCTTTGACTGCTATTTCTAAATTCGGTATGTGGTAAGGCAACTCGTTGCTAAACCCTTATTGCTTAGTATTACTTAAATTTTCCTCGAATGAGGCTTTTAAATGCCGAAGACTACTTGGTGTAATTGATAATTTTTCCAAATTAATTAATTTCACCCTTCATTATTACGGATAACTATATATATATATATATATATGTTTATGTATATATATATATATATATATATATATATATATATATGTTATTTTATTTTACTTGTTTCAGTCATTTGGAAGTGGCCATGCTGGAGCACCGCCTTTAGTCGAGCAAATCGATCAGGCCGTCAAGAAGGCTATCCATATGCTAGAAATAGCAGCCAAAGCTAACGAAAGTACGATAAAATAAGTCCAACAATGGTTGTAATTTTTATTCTTGGTTAAGATTTTTAACATTAGTTCACTCGATTAGCTGTGTAGCAAATGAATTATTGTCTAACTCTGACAGCCGTAAATGAGCAGGTAATACGACTGGGATAATCACAACTATTATCTAAGTACAAGGGTTAGGTAATCGCAGGGTGATTGGTTGCTATTTCTAGGATACGAGAGCAACAATGTAGCGGCACTCTCTCTCTGATATGTATGTATGTATGTATGTATGTATGTATGTAAGTATGTATGTATGTATTTCTATGTATGTGTGTATGTATGTGCGTGTGTGTGTGTGTCTGTCTGTCTTTGTGTATATGTTAATTTATCGACCCCGAAGGATGAAAGGCAAAGTCGACTCGGCGGAATTGAACTCAGACAGTAGCGGCAGACAACGTACCTTTCTTTATTACCCACAATGAGCTAAACACCCAGAAGACAAACAAAGACAGACAAAGGTATTAAGTCGATTATATTGACCCCAGTGCGTAACTGGTACTTATATAATCGACCCCGAACGAATGAAAAGCAAGGCCGACCTCGGTGAATTTGAACTCAGAGCGGAGCGGCAGACAAAATACCTATTTCTTAACTACCCACAAGGGGCTAAACGCACAGGGGACAAACAATGACAGACATACTGATTAAGGCGATTATATCGACCCCAGTGCGTAACTGGTACTTTATTTATCGACCCTGAAATGATGAAAGGCAAAGTCGACCTCGGCGGAATTTGAACTCAGGACGTAACCGCAGACGTAATATACCTATTTCTTTACTACCCACAATGGGCTAAACACAGAGGGGACAGACAAACGGATTAAGTCGATTACATCGACCTCAGTGCGTAACTGGTACCCAAATTATCGACCCTGAAATGATGAAAGGTAAAGTCGACCTCGGCGGAATTTGAACTCAGAACGTAACGACAGACGAAATACCTATTTCTTTACTACCCACAAGTGGCTAAACACAGAGGGGACAAACAAGGACAGACAAAGGGATTAAGTCGATTACATCGACTCCAGTGCGAAACTGGTACTTTATTTACCGACCCTGAAATGATGAACGGCAAAGTCGACCTCGGTGGAACTTGAACTCAGAACGTAATAGCAGACGAAATACCTATTTCTTTACTACCCACAAGGGGCTACACACAGAGGGGACAAACAAGGACAGACAAAGGGATTAAGTCGATTACATCGACTCCAGTGCGCAACTGGTACTTTATTTATCGACCCTGCAATGACTAGGTAAAGTCGACCTCGGCGAAATTTGAACTCAGAACATAACAGCAGACGAAATACCTCTTTCTTTACTACCCACAAGGGGCTACACACAGAGGGGACAAACAAGGACAGACAAAGGGATTAAGTCGATTACATCGATTACAGCTGTGTAGTAAATTAATTATTGTCTAAGATGAGCGTAAATGAGCAGGTAATACGACTGGGATAATCACAACTATCATCTATGTACAAGGGTTAGGTAATCACAGGGTGATTTGGTTGCTATTTCTAGGATACTGAGCAACAATGTAGCGGCACTCTCTCTCTGACTTATGTATGTATGTAAGTATGTATGTATGTATGTATGTTTCTATGTATGTATGTATGTATGTGCGTGTGTGTGTGTGTCTGTCTGTCTTTGTGTATATGTTAATTTATCGACCCCGAAGGATGAAAGGCAAAGTCGACCACGGCGGAATTTGAACTCAGACAGTAGCGACAGACAACGTACCTATTTCTTTATTACCCACAATGGGCTAAACACCGTACTTATTTATATATATATATAATGGCGTGTGTGTGTGTGTGTGTGTGTGTGTGTGTGTGTGTGGTGTGTGTGTGTGTGTGTGTGTGTGTGTGCGTGTGTGTAGGGTAGCGGCAGACGAAATACCTATTTCTTTACTACCCAC
>NW_021830552.1:0-4357 GCF_006345805.1 Octopus sinensis | reverse complement strand
ATGACTCGAAATGGAACAAACGACTATCGAGACAAATACACACACACACACACATACACACACACACACACATATACACACATACACACACACACACATACAATATCAGCTTAGCAGCAGCAGCGACTGGTGGAGTGTTGAGCAAGCCAGACAAAATGCTTAACATTTTTTCCGTCTAGTCTAGACATTCTGAGTTCAACTTCCCCTGAGATCGACTTTACTTTTCATCCTTTCGGGGTCGATAAAATAAGTATCAGTTGAGCTCTGGGGCCAACGAAATCGACTTACCCCATAAACCCCCACCCCACTTCTAAGATTGCTGACCTTTTGCCAAAATTTAGAACCATTAAGACAGCAAGCTGCCAGAATCGTTAGCACACTGGACAAAAAGCTTCGCGATATTCCGTCTGTCTTTCGACCGAAAATTTTACTGTCTGTTAAATCTGTCATATCACAAGAACTTCAGGCAGACAGTACTTTATGCGTGCAGTTCCAAGTAAAGCCAATTTTTACAATATACCAAGAGTGTAGTGTAGTGGTTCCCAACCTAAGGTCCAAGGAACGCTAGTAGTCCGCAAAGGTAGTAGTGGGGGAACCGTGAACGTGTTAAACTGACAGACTTTCAATATCCTGGGGTCCGTGGGAAAACTCATTTAGATAAAAGGGATCAGTGGTAGCGAAAAGTTTGGGAACCACTGGTGTAAGGTATTTCTAAAGTATCCAGATGCATCTCCAGGTTGGGTGGTATTGAACCCAATGCTCCGAAGACAACAGGAAAAACATTAATGTTTGAATCGCGCAGCTGTCACATCTTTCCAATCTCAATTCTCGAGTTTCCATATTTATCGATCTTTTCTCGTTCCTTCGTGATAATATGTTGATCTCCTGGCACTGCTAGGTCGATTATTAAGCACTCTTGTTTGTCCCTCCTTCGGTGCTCTAACACCTTGTCTCTTTGAAAGTCAAAATCCCAGAGGATCTTTGCCTTCTCGTTTTAGTCCATAACCTTTTCCGTTGTATGCTGATACCAAGCACCCGTTACCTCGTATCCATACTTCCGGCATAGAAGCCAATGAAGGTTTTGTGCTCCCCTGTCGTGTCTGCGTTAGTACTATTTCTGCACAAGACTTCCGCAAGCACTAACAATGTGAATCACGCTTCCGCACATTCTACTGAGGCTCATTGCACGTGAATATTATATATCCCTATTCACTGAGTTTATATTCAATGCCTGGTCCTCGAAAGCGATGATTAGGCTTTCAGCCTTCTTTTTAAGACCACTTTTGCTGAGCCACTTCGACAATGCTTCCTAGTCTTTCATATTGTTAGTTTCACGGTGGAACTGACCATGTAATTCTATTCAAAGTAGAGTTTCTTCTCTCTCGTTGGCTATTCGTGATCGGGATTCATTAGCACTCTCAACGCCAATTATTAATATTATTATTATAATCATCATCATCATCATCATCATCATCATCATCATCATCATCATCATCATCATCATCATCATCATCATCATCATCATCATCAATATTGAGTGAGAGAGCAGTTCCTGCCATCAAAGTGACGCTGGGGTACAGATATATGAAGCTCAGTATACCCATCATGACTACCCGTCTGATAAGGGTACACCAGCCACATGTATCAAACCATATGTGCGCGACATGGTGATCTCATATCAAGATAAACAGAGCATGATCTTGCAGTTAGGAATCCAGTTAGAATTTTCTTCAGGTTGAGTAGCCCATCCTGCACAAATGGTCCTTGAATAAGGGCAGTTTGAGGATGTTGAAAGAAACACCCATGTTTCCAGAGGTGAATTATCCAAACCCCAAGGAATTCCTCTCAACACTACTCTCCCACAATTCTTGCCTGTTATCAGAGAGGCACATATCGTCAGCCACTAAGGGACATACTCAACTGGCTATGGTCAAACAACTGGCAAGTAAATCTGTGGCATTGAGCAGAATATTTGCTGTAGCCCATCTTTTATACCAAGACAAAACAATGTACATGATAACATTTCCAATCAGTTAAGATGAGAAGCCATGAGAGCCACTACCTGGTACTGCTTCACTAGTCTTATTTTTATCACGCGCTTTCACTGCACTACCGTGCGCAGCTCTGTGTGCCTTGGGTATGTGCTGTGGTTTGTTGTGTTGCTCTTATTTCACTGTATTGAATGTGTTTTACGGAGGTTGTGTGCAGTGTTTAGTAGTGCTATTTTCTGTATGTTATAAATAGTTATCTTGGTGTTTTTGCTATTTATTTGTCTGAATATTTTTTATCATACCTAATGCGCCTACTATGATAGGAATGGTTTCTGTTTTTAGACTTCACATTCGAGTTACCTCTATTTCCAGGTCTTTGTATTTTGAAAGTTTCTCCATTTCTTTTAGAAAAACATTGTCATCTGTTGGTATAGATGAATCGATTAGAAAGCATTTTTTCTTCTTGGTGATCTCTGACAACTATGTCCGGCCTATTGGCCTTAATTTCTCTGTGTGTATTGGCATTTGCCAGAGTATGGTCGCTTTCTCATTTTCTGTGACCTTTTCTTCTTCTTCTTCTTCTTCTTCTTCTTCTTCTTCTTCTTCTTCTTCTTCTTCTTCTTTCTTCTTCTTCTTCTTCTTCTTCTTCTTCTTCTTCTTCTTCTCTTCTTCTTCTTCTTCTTCTTCTTCTTCTTCTTCTTCTTCTTCTTCTTCTTCTCATTATTATTATTATTATTATTATTATTATTATTATTATTATTATTATTATTATTATTATTAATGGCGGCGAGCTGGCAGAATCGTTAGCAAGCCGGGCGAAATGTTTAGTGGTATTTCGTCTGCCGCTATGTTCTGAGTTCAAATTCAGATGTGAATCATCCGAACCCCCAAGGAATTCCTTTCAACACATAGCTATAATGTTCCCCCACTACTTCTGCTCATGATCAGAGATGCCCATATCGTCAGCCACTAAGGGACATGCTCAACCGGTTAAGATCAAACAACTGACAAGCAAATCTGTGGCACTGAGCAGAATATTTGCTGTAGCCCATCTTTTATACCAAGACAAAACAATGTACATGATAACACTTCCAATCAGTTAAGATCATTAGCCATGAGAGCCAGTGCCTGGTACTGCATCAGGGCATTTATTATTGTTATTATTGTTGTTATCATTATTATTATTATTATTATTATTATTATTATTATTATTATTATTATTATTATTATTATTATTATTATATTATTATTATTATTATTGTTATTATTGTTATTATTATTATTATTATTTTATTATTATTATTATTATTATTATTATTATTATTATTATTGAGTGAGAGAGCAGTGCATGCCATTAAAGTGACACTGGAGTTAAATATACGAAGCCCAGTATACCCACCATGACTACCCGTCTGATAAGAGTACAAGAGGCACATGCATCAAACCATATGTGCGCGACATGGTGATCTCATATCAAGATAAACAGCACATGACCTTGCAGGTGGGGCCCAGTTAGAATTTTCTTCTGGTCGAGTAACCCATCCCACTCAAAAGGTTCCTGAATAAGGGTTGTTTAAGGATGTTGAACGAGCCACCCATGTTTCCAGAAGTGAATTACCCAAGCCTCTAAGAATTCCTTTCAAAACACGGCTATGATGCTCCCCCATTATTATTATTATTATTATTATTATTATTATTATTATTATTATTATTATTATTATTATTATTATTCAGTAGTTTTATTTTTATAGCGTGCTTTCACTTCACTACCGAGCGCAGCTCTGTGTGCCTGGGTATGTGCTGTGATTTGTTGTGATGCTCTGATGGTTATTGTATGGAAAGTGGGTTCTGCGTAGGATGTTGTGCAGTGCCTAGTAGTGCAATTGTCTGTATGTTATATGTGTTTGTAAGTCCTGGTGTTTTTGTTATGTATTTGTCGAATATTTTTTTATCATGCCTAATGCACCTACTATGATAGGAATTGTTTCTGTTTTCAGATTCCACATTCTAGTTACCTCTATTTCCAGGTATTTGTATTTTGAGAGTTTCTCCATTTCTTTTAGAGAACGTTGTCATCAGCCGGTATTGATACATCAATTAGAAAGCATTATTATTATTATTTTATTAATTATTATTTTATTATTATTATTATTATTATTATTATTATTATTATTATTATTATCATCATTATCATTATTATTATCATTATTATTATTATTATTATTATTATTATTATTATTATTATTATTATTATTATTATTATTACTATTTATGGGTTTTTCTTCTTTCAAATTTGCTCCATTTCTTGCCGAGTGTCTTCCCGACTCCTAGGGCAAAGAAACTCATAGTATACATTGGTAGGCATT
>NW_021830551.1:0-4548 GCF_006345805.1 Octopus sinensis | reverse complement strand
AAGAGAGAGAGAGAGATGGAAGAGAGTATGTAAGTATCATACAAAGCTCTGTCTTTGAATGAAACTAGTTCATCTTTCGACATAAATACAGACAACGCAACAATTGATGCCCGAAGAGGTCTGTTTAGCTTTGTTTTGTTTCGGGTGTGATTTATGGGTATGAGTTACATTGCCGATTAATTAGACTGAACCCTTTCAAGCCGGTGCCCCAGCATGGGCCAATGACTGAAACACTGAAACTTGTGAAAGGTAGGAGAGTCCAGTTTGCTGGACATTGTTGTAGAGCTGAAAAAGAAGTAATTTCTACTCTTCTCCTCTGGAAGCCATCTACTTGCAATACCAGAGGGTGCACACTCTCCTACCCTGATGTAATCTCCAGGGATACAGGCATCCAGCAACAGGACCTCCGTAATGCCATGATGGACCGTGAAGTCTGGCGTAGCATGGTAAATTCCATCGTCTCGACCACGGTCGAAGAATGATGATAATCAATCCAATGACTGGAACACTATAATAAATCTCTGAACGAGGTATAAACAGTAAGTGCACGACAATGTGAGGTATACTAGCCATCTCAATATGGCTAACCACTAAGGGTGGGTGTTACTGTGGCTTGTAGCCCCAGGAGAACATCGTCTCCAGCTGGCTTTAGGCACACTATCTGTGCCCTTATGGTATTTGCAAAGGGAGGTCATCCTTCCCTCGTCAACCTAAGTGATACGCACGGACTGCAGTTTCTAGGTTTCGACCTGTCATCAGCGTACGACAATCACTGGTTTTCGATGAAAGGGGTCCCAATGCAAATACTTATACTCTTTACTTGTTTCAGTCATTTGACTGTGGTCATGCTGGAGCAGCGCCTTTAATCGAGCAAATCGACCCCGGGACTTATTCTTTGTAAGCCCAGTACTTATTCTATCGGTCTCTTTTTGCCGAACCGCTAAGTGACGGAGACATAAACACACCAGCATCGGTTGTCAAGCAATGCTAGGGGGACAAACACAAACATACACGCACGCATATATATACATATATATATATACATATATACGACGGGCTTCTTTCAGTTTCCGTCTACCAAATCCACTCACAAGGCATTGGTCGGCCCGAGGCTATAGTAGAAGACACTTGCCCCAAGGTGCCACGCAGTGGGACTGAACCCGGAACCATGTGGTTGGTAAACAAGCTACTTACCACACAGCCACTCCTGCGCCTATTTATGTCGAAACATTATATCGTTTTTCCAGTAACTTTTCGTCACTTTTCGTCTCGAAACATTGTATGCAAGCAATAATAAGTCTCTGAACGAGGTATCAACACTGAAACACTGAAACGAGTAAAAGATGTGTGTACAATATTTGGCGTAAAAATCCCTTGGACGAAAAAAAAAAAGTGGAAGGCTGCTGGTGTAATGCGAACTCACTTATACTGCAAACATGGCAAACGTTTACCGTGGTCTTTTCCGTAGGCTTTTCTTTCCACTGGTAAACCTCACCTGTCCTCCCCTTTACACTTCATATTGAGATTTCTGTGATAACGATCCCTATTGATCAATTTTTTTTCCTTTCCCCCTTTTTTCCCTCCCCCCCTTTTAAAAAAAAAAATTTATTCCCCCATTTTTTTGTCCTCTTTCTTTCCCTTTACGATCCCTTTTGATCGAAAACCAAACCCCCTTTTTTTTACCCCCAAAAGAAAAGCTCTACCTTGTAAGTTGTCCTGTCTATGTGCAGCCCTGTGTGGCTAATAAAGACACATATATATGCGTGTGTGTGTCACTGTATGTCTGTATATTACTGTATGTCACCTGTACTGTAGACATGCCGCTGACACGCCTCTATTATCCTCCCACATTCCATGTCCTCCTTACTGTAACATATATTTCAAGTGACCCACACTCGAAGCTGCATCAAAGAAAGGTCACCAGGTCAAACTTCACACAACGTCGTCGTCGTCTCATTTCGTCAACGAACGAAGAATAAGCGACATGGACGTCTCGTTCCTTATGAACTCTCTCAGTTCTGTTCGTATGCCGCCTATTTACAAAAACCTGGTGAGGAGGATGATGGTGGTGATGAGGATGGGGATAATGATGATGATGGTGCTGCTGATGCTGACAATGAAGTTATAGATGACGAGATGGAGGAAAGAAGAGGAGAAATTGATGCTGGTGGTGGTGTTTCTGCTCCTGATGATGATGATGATGAATATTCGATTGGAGGTGGCGATGGTGGTGACGATTTTCGAGATGATGCCGATAGCAATGGTGACGATGATGATGATCATGGTGATGACGATGATGATGATAACGATGCCGATGACCTCGATGATAATAATAATGATGATGATGATGATGATGACCAAGACGATGAAGAAAGAGGACGACGACAGCGACGACGATGATGATGATGGTGATGATGATGATGACGACGACGACGACGATGATAACGACGACGATGAGGTGAATTTGCGCTCTCTAGCGAATTTTCGGGTATAGTCAAACGTGTTTATGCATGTATGTATGTATGTTTGTGTGTATGTATGTATGTATGTATGTATGTATGTATGTATGTATGTATGTATGTATGTATGTGTGTGTATGTATGTATGCATGTATGCATGTATGTATGTATGTACGTAGGCATGCATACATATTTATAGATATTTGTGTATCTATATAAATGTGAACATGCGTGTATGAGTAAATATGCAACCACTTATCTATCGAAAACACGACTATGTTCATGTCTAACATTTCTGATTAAAAAAAGATTGTCTCATTGCCTTGCGAGTCCTTTATGATGCCTTTGAAACATTAAGATTCTGAAATCAGATAACGTTTCAACACTTTCAGGTCTCACCATCAGAATGAAAGGACTGTATTATTTAATCACGTTGTCCACGCCATTTGCTGTAAAACGCAAAACATTATGGGAATACCGTTATAACTTATTAGACTATCATCACTAAAGTTAACACTTCTTCCACGTCCGAATTATAGCACACGTGCAGTATCTATATGCGGAGTTTTTTTATTATTATTTGGTTATTAAACTCTCTATATATAAAGCTGAAGTTGTCTGTGCATGGCAAGTTTGGTAGCCTTCAACTAACACTATCTCCTCCGAGAATCTGCGGCGCAAGTTGACCAATATTGAGAGTATGATAGAAGAAGGCTGGCTCTTTCTTCCGTAGAAGAAAAAATTCAAATCGGACCATGTTAACACCATAAGTTATTTACATCAAATAGGTGCTTTTTTTCTATGAAAATTCCTATTTTTTACGATTTTTGACTGCTGTGTCGCCATTTTCGGTGTATTTCAACCAGAAAAATGTTCACTTAAAGAGAATAACAAGCTACATAATGCAAAATTTTTACTTTTCAAAAATTCCAATTCTAAAGGGTCGAAACAAACCCGAGCAATGCCGGGCGATACTGCTAGTACAACTATAATATAAGAAACAATTTTGTGAATTTCTGTAATTTTCGATCAAACATAATGATCAGGTTATGGAACACTCATAGCAGATGTATTTCCCATTGCTGCTGCTGCGGCTTCTACTGCTGGGGCAGTTGTTGTTCATGTTGCTGTTGTTATTGATGTATCATATTTCATTCAAAGCTGGTATTGGCGCTGTTGTAGATAGTGTTCCTACAGTGACGATGATGATGATGTTGCTGTTGCTGTTGCTGCTACTACGGCTGCTCATCTCTAATTGTTAAAAGCCAAAAGTTGCTGCTGCTACTGTTGTTGTTGTTGCTGTTCTTGTTGTTGTTGGTATTGTTGCAGTTGATGATGATGAGCATGGTGAAAACGATGACAACAGTGATAATGATGCTGGTGACGGTAACGATGATGATGACGATGATGATGATGACGATGATGATGATGATGATGATGATGATGATGATAATGATGCTGGTGACGGTAACGATGATGATGACGATGATGATGATGACGATGATGATGATGATGATGACGATGATGATGATGATGATGGTGGTGATGATGATGGTGGTGGTGGTGGTGATGGTGGTGATGATGATGATGATGATGATGATGATGATGATGATGGTGATGGCGATGGTGGTGGTGGTGGTAGTGGTGGTTAGGGTTAGGGTTAGGGTGTTGATGATGATGATGATGGTGATGGTGATGATGATGATGATCATGATGATGATGGCGATGGAGGTGGTGATGATGATGATGATGATGATGATGGTGGTGGTGAGGATGATGATGAAGATGATGATGATGACGAGGATAATGGTGATGATGATGGTGACGATGATGATGATGACGACGACGACAACGATGAAGATGATGATGATGACGACGAAAATGAAGATGATGAGGATGATGAAGATGAGGATGAGGATGAGGATGAGGATGAAGATGATGCTCATGATGATGATGCTAACTGTTAGGATTTTGCTCTCGTTCCAACAAATGCTGTCAAGATCCACTGGTCTATTTCCAATTGCTGCTCCTGATGACACCCTCGCAAAAGACTCTGCTGCTGCCGCTGCTGCTGCTGCTTGCTGTTGCA
>NW_021830550.1:0-4754 GCF_006345805.1 Octopus sinensis | reverse complement strand
TCGCACACGGCACCTAGCTATGAGCACACGAGGAACATCTAATGGTTGATCTTTTATAAATGATAATTGAAGAGTGACCACAACAGCTACCGTTTCCTCCAAGTTTACTGGTTGACTGGACTGACCAGCACACCGGCCATCCACCACCACCACTCTGGCATCAATTGACGCTGACTGAAACACTGTGGCCAAACCGTTTATTGACACAAGCAAACCATTTACCTCATCATTATTGATACATTGATTGATTGATTGAGTAGTGTTGATATCAGTTTCTGACATTTACGTTTGATGTTGGCGTCTTAAAGTGAATTATAGATTCTTGGTTTCTGGGTGCTTGTTTGAGGTGGGGTGGATATGTACCCTGATTGATGTTTAACTCCTTTTGTGACCACCCTCGCTTCAATGATATGACATAAACTTATTGCTTGAAAGTAATTGAAATTAAAATCTTTATTCAAAATTTGATGTTAATTTGTTCCGTACTCTCCCTTAACAGTCCTTTCTGCTGTAGGCACAAGAGGGGTTGAAATTTTAGGGGTTGGGGGTTAGTTGATTACATCGACGCCAGTGTGTGACTGGTACTTATTTTATCAAACCCAATGAATGAATGGCAGCGTCTACCTTGGTGGAATTTGAACTCAGAACCTAAAGTTGGTAGAAATGCTACTAAACATTTGTTCATGCTAAAGACTCTGCCTGAATAATAATAATAATAATAATAATAATTAATAATAATAATTAATAATAATAATTAATAATAATAATTAATAATAATAATAATAATAATAATTAATAATAATAATTAATAATTAATAATAATAAATAATAATCCTTTTTACTATTTAGGGTCAAGGCCTGAAATTTAAGGGTGGAGTCTTAGTTGCTTACATCATCCCCAGAGCATGACTGGTAATTTGTTGACCCAAAAGGGATGAAATGTGAAGTTGACCTTGTTGTCATTTGAACTCTGAACATGAAGATGGAAGAAATGCTGCCAAGAATTTTATCCAGCATGCTAATGTCTCTGCCAGCTTGCTGCCATAATAATAATAATAATAGTAATAGTAGTAGTAGTAATTCTTTCTGTAGCAGGCACAAGGCCTAAAATTTTGGGGGAGGGGTAAGTCAACCACATTGATACCAGTACTTGATTGGTACTTGGCGGCGAGCTGGCAGAAACGTTAGCACGCTGGGCGAAATGCTTAGCGGTATTTCGTCTGCCGTTACGTTCTGAGTTCAAATTCCGCCGAGGTCGACTTTGCCTTTCATCCTTTCGGGGGTCAATTAAATAAGTACCAGTTACGCACTGGGGTCGATATAATCGACTTAATACCTATGTCTGTCCTTGTTTGTCCTCTCTGTGTTTAGCCCCTTGTGGGTAGTAAAGAAATATATATATATATTTTGTCCTTAAAATTTATCTGCAATAATCTGGTTATGCTTCAACAAAACACAAACTCTTTCAGCAATTTTTTTTATACAATTCCCAATAATATTTACATTACAGGTGTCCCCCCACCTTGTTTGTTATTACCACAACATTTCAACTGATGTACTCCCCAGCCTTCATCAGGTGTTCCATCGGAATTTCTAGCCCAACCCTTTATATGACTACTCCATTAGTCAAATAAAGGGTTGGTTTCAAAATTCCACCATCAGCCGAAATACTGTGGTAACAACAAACAAGGTAGGGACACCTGTCCGTCCAGTGTAAATAGTGTACATAATTCCTCATCTCTGAAATATTGATTCTCGATAATATTTAATCATAAAAATGTAATGGGATTTTTTCAAAGCAACAGGAACCAAAAGGGGTCTATAGGTGAAAAATGGTTGAGAACCACTGGTCTGGCTAATGAAGTGAGGGATAGCTACCTTTTCTTCACACACACCACACACACCCTGAGTCTTTTCTCCAGACCATTAGTTCTGAACCGGGGGTCTGTATAAGATTTTGTTAAAATTTATCTGCCGAAACTGGTAAAACTTGTACAGTCTGCAAAATATCTCTTTTAGATAATTCCTAGTAATATTTAAGTGTAAAAACAACAGGATGTTTAACTTGTTTGTTACCAGATTCCTGTTGAGATGCTCTGTGTTTCTTTCGATTATTTTAAATATAACAAAGACTTTTGTAAAATAACTTAGCTATCATTAACCCTTTAGTGTTCATATTATTCTGCCAAAATTAATGCTTCTTTATCCACATTGTTTTGAACTAATCATGCATTATCTTGTAGCGATGAGATTTTGATGAGGAAGCTGTTAATTTTTAAAACGATATTGTAGGGTTGGTGTGAGAGACCAGATCCGGCCACTTTGTACATAAAACAGGCAGAATACTTTTAGCCAGATATGGCCGGTTTAAATGCTAAAGGGTTAAGCTAGTGTTAGGAACATAAATTGTGACTAAGGTTTGGTGGATGATTTTAATTCAGAACTTTTGAAAGCAAGACATTTGTACTACAGAGCCAGAAGTGGTTTCAGCCGGGTTGGTATCAAAAGGGTTAATTTGCAGATTTTGTTTCACTTGTTAGAAATAGCAGCCAAATCTTGTGAAAATTGAAGACACATTTGACTGACTGTCTTTAACCCTTTTGTTACCATATTTCTGTTGAGAGGCTCTGTTTTTTTTTTTCCGATTAATTTTAGATATAACAAAGAATTTAGTAAAATATTATCATTCAGCTAGCGTTAGGGACATAAATTGTGACTAAGGTTTGGTGGAGGATTTTAATTCAGAACTTTTGAAAACAAGGCATTTATACTACAGAGCCAGAGGTGATTTCAGCCAGGTTGGTAATGAAAGGGTTAAGAGTCCAAATGGCTAAGGAGGGTCCATCTTAGTAAAATTGGAATCAAAGGAATCCCTTAGCAAGAAAAAAAAAAAGCTGAGAACCCCTGGGGTACAAAGTATTTTATTGGGGCATTGGTTTTACAGATGGATGCTTTTCCTGTTGCTAACATTTCACTGTTTTGCGAGCGAGGGATCTCTTGTAACCTTCTGAAGGCATGAGGTGAGAGGACCGTTTTGTTGACACTGCTTCTTCCACTGTTTCTACCTCACTGAATGTGGGAGACGCATAAATGTTAGCAAGCACATGGGTGTATATGAAAGCACGTACAGGTGCACAACCATACACCTGTGTATATACAGGTGCAGGTGTGGCTATATGGTAAGAAGTTTGCTTCCCAACCATATTGTTACGGGTTCAGTGCCACTGTGTGGCACCTTGGGCAAGTGCTTTTTATTATAGCCTTGGGCCAAACAAAGCCTTGTAAGTGAATTTGGTCCATGGAAACTGTAAGAAACCTGTTGTATACATGTGTGTGTGTGTGTGTGTGTGTGCCTTTGTACTCCCTCCCCCCAATGTTTGACAGCTGGTGTTGCTGTGTTTATGTCACTGTAACTTAGCAGATTGGCAAAAGAGACTGATAGAATAAGTACAAAGGCTTTTGAAAATAAAAATAATAAAGACTAGGGTTGATTTGTTTGACTTGAATTCAAGGCACGGCTCCAGCATGGCCACAATCTAATGACTTAAATAATATATACTTGTGTCTGTATGCATGTATGTCTGTGTGTGTGGTGTATGTGTGAGTGTATATATATACACATACACACACATTTTGATATTTTAAATTATGAAAATATATACATGTGTATGCACACATATAGAAGGAGGTGCTGAAAAGTTCCTGGCTTTAAGGGTATCTCGTGAAAGGACTGGTTGGAGGCCCAACCTTCCCAGTTCTTTCACAGGGCTTACAAAAACTGAAGGACCCCTGCAATACGTGTGTGAATCTGAGAGGAAGGGAATATTTTGGATAAAATCATAATTAACTGATCCTCATCCTGTATTTTCTTTTACCTAAAGCCAGCCACTTTTCAGCGCCCTGTTGTGTGTGTGGATATATATATCATCATTTAGCATCCGTTGTCCACGCTGGCATGGGTTGGATGGTTTGACTGGGGCTGGCACACTGGAAGGCTGCACCAGACTCCAGTCTGATTTGGCATGGTTTTCTATGGGTGGATGCCCTTCCTAATGCCAACCACTCCAAGAGTGTAATGGGTGATTTTACGTGCAATTAGCATGACACTGTCAAACATTGGGGGGAGGGAGTACAAAGGCACACACACACACAATTAGCATGACAAGGAATTTGCTTGGCTCGATGGGTTTTCTTCTCAAGCATAACATAGTGCCGAAGGTCTTGGTCATTACGTCCATGAGGCCCAACGCTTGAAAAGAATTGGGCCACATTGCCTCTGTGAAACTCAACACTTTAACCCTTTAGCATTTAAACCGGCCATATCCGGCCAAAAGTATTCTGCCTGTTTTATGTTCAAACTGGCCAGATCTGGTCTCTCACACCAGCCCCACAATATCGTTTTAAAAATTAACAGCTACCTCATGAAAATCTCATAGCACCAAGATAATGCCTGATTAGTTCAAGGCAATGTGGATAAAAAAGCATTAATTTTGGCAGAATAATGCAAACACTAAAGGGTTAAAGAAACTCGGCCATCATATCCTTCTGAAGGCGCGGGACACACACACACACACACTAGGTGCATTTGAATGGCTTGATTGATGTGAATGGAAGTGGTGGGAACCATATTTCCTGAATGTGTAGGCTTCAGCTGAATCGCAAAACTTGTAGCTTGTCTTCTGATCAAGTGTTTGCCAACATCAACACACACACACACACACACATATTCATTGATATCTCTTGTCGTCTTTATA
>NW_021830549.1:0-4548 GCF_006345805.1 Octopus sinensis | reverse complement strand
TGTATTTATTACCATTGTAAATGTCGTTTTTCTGTCTGAAAGTTTTACAACGTGTGTGTGTGTGTGTGTGTGTGTGTGTGTGTTTATGTATGTATTTATGTGTGTGTGTGTATTGTATATACATTGAAGCTGCTGCCTATTGTTCTTTCTGTTGCCGTTGTTGTTTGTCATCATGTAGTTTTTTGTTGTCGTCACCGTTTCTACATTGGTAGAAATCAGAACCACTCAAGCAAGACATGGCCACCACCCATCTAATCGGTTGGATATCACGACCATCACCACCACCGCCACCAAGAGCTACGCAATACAATCAACAATACCACCAACACCACCACAACCACTACTATCACCCCCATCCCCAACATCACCGCCAGTACCGTCAACACCACCACCACCACCACCACCACCACCACTATCGTAATCACCATTAACACCAGCAACAATGCCTCCAACATGTCCGTCAGAATAATATGTATCTCTGTCATCATACAGCTCAAATAACATTCCCTCTCTTGTTATTTTGCCCCCTTTTTTTATTCTTTTTTCAAATCCCATATCTGTCCCCTTGAAATGACTCAACCCTCTTTACAAGGAATCCCTTTCTTCCATGATTCTACGATCCAGTTTTCGGATAACAACCTCCCTGCGATACGACAATCCGTTAATTGTTTCGTTGATGACTGATTATAAATTATGTCAGATGATTCAGTGGTATCATTGTTCATATATAAAACTGATAAGGCTGGTTCGATCTCAGGTTACAACGCTATATCCAGAGTGGTGGTGAGGGCTGGTTTGATGTTTCTTCGTATTATATAATTAAATTTGTATCTGGGGTGGCTAACGGCTTTTTAACAACTGCACGTATAAAAGACTGAAGCTTTGGGTTTATAACATATCAATGCCGCTCTTTCGATAAAAGGTTACGCTCTATGTACAAAGGCGTGTGGGTATGCCTGCCTTAGCCGTGTGTCTGTATATATGTGTGCATATATACAGACAAGTAGAAGCAACAACGCGAGGAAGTGGTACAAGTAAAGTATTAGCAGACACTTAGGGAAGGAAAGAAAGGTGGCTTAACGTTTCGAGCAACGCTCTTCTCAGAAACAAGAGACAGAGGAAAGTTCAAGAGAAAAGGAAGACGCAGGAAAAAAATCGCCAACGATATATATATATATATATATAATATATATATATATATATATTATATATATATGTATATATATATATACATATATACATAATATATGTATGTATGTATGTATGTATGTATGTATGTATGTGTGTGTGTGTGTGTGTTGTTGTATATATATATATATATATATATATATATATATATATATATATATATATATATTTGTGTGTGTCTGTGTTTGTCCTCCCGCCATTGCTTGACAACCGATGTTAGTGTGCTAATGTCTCCCTAACTTAGCAGTTCGGCAAAAGAGGCCGATATAATAAGTACTAGGCTTACAAAGACTAAGTCCTGGGGTCGATTTCTTCGTCTAACACCCTTTAGGTTACACTCCAGCATGGCCGCAATCAAATGAATGAAAACGTAAAAGAATATGTGTGTGTATGTATATATATAATATAGATATATATATATATATATATAATATATATATATATATATATATATATATATATATATATATATTTAGATATCTATATGTATATATTATATATATATAATATTTATATATATATATATATATTATATATATATATATATTTATATATTATATATAATATATATATGCATGGCTTATCGGTTAAAGCGTTGAGCTCACAATCATGAGGTAGTGAGTTCGATCCCAAACGGGGCTGTGTGTTGTGTTCAGAAGCAAGACATTATATTTCACGTTTGTCGAGTTCACTCACCTGTAGAAATGAGTGTGTGTATCTTATAGAACAAGCATACTTACATGTATACACTGCGCTTGTTCGCCGATAGGCTGCGACATGTCGCAGAGGAGACGACAGTCTCGAAGTGCCGGGTATTTAATACCCGGCACTTCTGAAAGTCCTAAACAGGTGAAACAAACTCGCCCCATCTTACATTCAGGAGCGACGGACATCGTGTTACGCCAGTTTTGTGCATTGACAACATCACGTACCTGAACCGAATCGGAGACAAACTGAAGTTGTCTCACCTGTCTATAATTTTCAGGTGTAATCACCTGGCCCTATGCGAGAGTCATCTCTACCGTGTCAGATCGCAGCTGACCGGCGAATAAGCTAGACACATACATTTAGCTTTTACGTTCGACAATGTTTACAACACTAACGCCACTTCTAATTCATATTTGAATATATATGTACGTATTATGTATGTATAAATGTACAGATATACACGCATGCACACACATGCACATATGTATATTTATGCACCAGAGAGTTTGATAATGTATATGTATATTATTTCGGAAAGACATATCTTATTGCTTGTTTTTATGTCAACTTATAGATTAAAGTGAAAGCTTGCTCAGCGCTTTCTAATAGAATATATATTAACTTTTACAAGAAGATTGACATTGCTGTCGCAGATTTATCTTGCTCTTTGTGGTCAGACTCTCTGACGCATATATATATATATCACCGTGATCACCGTGATCGACCAGGCTGTCAGATGTTGCTACACATCGCTGGTCACAATGCGTTTTGCATTGTTTTAGCCTTCAAATGACGCCACCCCTCCCGGAGCCTCGTGGAGCTTTAGGTGTTTTCGCTCAATAAACACTCACAACGCCCGGTCTGGGAATCGAAACCGCGATGCTCCGACCGCGAGTCCGCTGCCCTAACTATTGGGCCATTGAGCCTCCACACACACACACACACACACACACACACACATACATATATATATAATATATATATATATATATATATATATATATATATGTCAGCATGTGTGTATAGGTATGTATGTATACATACATACATACATACATATTGACCACTAGCGGCTAAAGCTTTTTTTTTTTGTTCTTTGTTTATTTTCCCGTGTTCCTTTCTGTTGAAGCGCGTAGGCTCGAAACGTAAAATAAATTCTTACCTTCCCGAGTGTTAAACTAATACACCCGCTTGTTGTTTACACACCTCTCTTCGTCTTTTTAAATTCCAACCAGCTAACCAACCATACATACACACGCATAAATTTCCTTGTTACATTGATTGCGAATTCTGAAATTACTTATACCTGAGCCAATTTCATCACTCCCTTAACACCTGAAGAAATTATAAGGAAAATTATTAGCTGGTAAGTAACAATATTTTCTCTCTAAGGACTCAAGAGAGACTAGAAAGAGCCTTTTTATAGGAATCGGGACTCCCTCTTCCCTAACGTTTGTCCTCTTGATAACTGCTCCCATTGAACAAATCCTCCGGTTGATTAATCCCGGACAATCCACCTAGTAAGGAGGATGTGCAATTTTAGGAGTACAAATTGTAATAATATAAGTACAACCCATATTATTGGATAATTCTTCTTATCGGATAACAAACAGAACATAAAAGCGAAACCCTAATTTTCGTCTATCAGTGTTTACAGGCGTCCCTATTGCCGAAACATTACGTAATTTTATTGTCAAGGGACATAACTCCTAGAACTGTTTCTGTCATACTAGACTTCGTCAGCGAAAGCATGCTGCTTTTGCTTACTGGTAATATAATACAGAAAACTAGAAATAAACAAACTTCATTTTAAAAAAATAAACATAGAACGGCGCCAGGAGAGATGAATAATCGATAATTTATTTATAAAGTCGCACAGACGACATACTTAGATAATAAAAAGGCTGGCTTTTTTGTTTCCAAGTGTTAACATTATCATAAACAACCCGGTGACAGAAGATATATTTACATATTACGGTGGATTCAAATGCTTGGCCTCATTTAGTGTTTTATGGAATTTTATATATAAAGAAAGAATTGTGTGAGTCTAAGCATTTTCCCTCGATGGATGATTGTATTGTAGTTTATCAAATATTTTTGCTGAAACTGGGTGGAGTTCTTCGTTTTACAGATGAGTAGTCAGACAGCGATAGCATGCTGTGGCGGTTTTCTGCCCCGCATAGAAATGTGTGTGAAATTTGTTGACCACTTTCACGTTTACACAGAAAGCAAACAATTACACTCATTGTCTGTCCACATTACATTTGTATTATTCATAAACATGCTTTGTCAAAGAAATCACAGTTTCTCGTATAAAAATACGCTTGTTATTGTGTCTTTTGTTATTTTTCTTGTTCTTATAGAAGCTATTAATTCCATGTCAGTCTATGAAAAAGAACCTTAGATCAAAAACATTTCAGAGATCAGCCCATTTATATTTTTATTCTTATTTTTCAACGAAGGTGATGAGCTGGCAGAAACGTTAGCACACTGGGCGAAATGCTGAGCGGTGTTTCGTCTGCCGTTACGTTGTGAGTTCAAATTCCGCCGCGGTCGACTTTGCTTTTCATCCTTTCGGGGTCGATAAATTAAGTACCAGTTACGCAGTGGGGTCGATGTAATCGACTTAATACCTATGTCTGTCCTTGTTGT
>NW_021830548.1:2500-4487 GCF_006345805.1 Octopus sinensis | reverse complement strand
TCGAATTGTGGCTTCAGTTTGTTGGCCAACAAAGCACTGTATCTAGCACCGTTGATCGTAGACCCCTTTTCCAGAGAAATCGCATCACCGCTCTTTATTCTTCTTTGGTTCACATTGTTAGTGAAGCAGCCATGCTTACACTGTAAAGCCAGAAAGAAAGATGGCGCAATCAGGTTCGCACTTCGATCACGTAACCACAATAGTACCATGTGCGGAAGGCAACGAGACAACAATAAAGATATGTTATGGCGACAGTGTAGATAATTTTTGACTTTCCATCGTATTTATGTAAGCATGTGTATGTATGTTTACGCATGTGTGTGTGTATATGTATGAATGTGTATACATGTGTGCATGCAGTTGTATATATAAGTGTATGCATCTGTGTATGTACATGTGTTGTCAATGACTGGTGTGAGTATATATGTGTGTATATGCGCATGCATGTATGTGTGTGTCTGCGTGTGTATATCACCGTGACCACCGTGACCGACCAGGCTATCAGATTCTCGGTCTGGGAATCGAAACCATGATCCAACGACCACGAGTCCGCTACCCTAACCACTGGGCCATTGAGCCTCCACGTATATATATATATATATATATATTATATATATATAATATATATATATATATATATATAGATGTATATACTTTTATGAATGTACGTGTATATATATACATCTGTCTCTATTCATATGCAAGTACATGTACTATGTATGTATGTGTATATATATATTTATATATATGTGTGTAAAGATGTACATGATTGCGTGTGGGCGTGTGTTTATCAGGGTGTAAATTGATAAACAGACTACGTTATACATCCTCAGTCTATGATATAACATTTAGCAATGTGTGTATATATATATTATATATACTTGTTCTTAGCTAAATAAACAAAACGAAACTGAGAAGGAATAATTTTTACACGTATCCATCTATCACCGCGTATGTATGTAAGAAGCATGGGTATATATATATAGATATATATATATATATATATATATATATATATACTATATATATATATATATATATATTCATGTTTAAATGCATATTTATACAAATACTCAGAAGGTGAGGTGGGTAGGTGAGAAAGTCTATTTGTTAATTTTCTCATTAATTCTCTCATCATCACCATCGACAACAGCAGCAGCACCACCACACCACCAAAACCGCGCCGCAACCACCACCACACCACCACCACACCACCATCAATACCGCCGCCGCCGCCGCCGCCGCCGCCCCCGCCACCACCACCACCACCACCATCACTACCGCCGCCGCCGCCACCACCAGCGCCACACCAGCGCCACCACCACCCACCGCACCACCAGCACCAGCACCCGCACCAACCAGGCACCACCACCACCACACCACCACAAAAAACCGCCACCACCACCACCACCACCAGTACCACCACTACCACCACTACCACCACTATCACCACCACCACCACCACCACCACCACCACCACCACCAAACGCCGCCGCCACCACCACCACCACCACCCCACCACCACCACCCCACCACACCACCACCACCACCACCAACACCACCACTACACACACCACCATCACCACCACCACCACCACCACCACCACCACCACCACCACCACCACCAACCAACCACCACCACCACACACCACCAACACCACCACTACCACCACCCCACCAACCACCCCACCACCACCACCACCACCACCACCACCAAACCACCACCACCACCACACAACACCACCACCACCACCACACCACCACCACCACCACCACCACCGTCGTAGGCGCTAGAACGCTTAATTTCCAAGTTCCTACAAGCAGCAGTAGCGGGGACTAACCATTTTCAAAATACCATTAGTAAGTTAATCACTGCAGACAACACATTATGCAAGATTTCTTGATTCTGTGTTGCAAAAGAGATTTCCTCTAAACATATCTAGTAATGCATGTGTGTGGTGTGTGTGTGTGAGTGTGTGTGTGTGTG
>NW_021830547.1:0-4542 GCF_006345805.1 Octopus sinensis | reverse complement strand
ATACTGGAGTCGATCAAATCGACTGCCCCCCACCAACTTCCCAAAATTTCGGGCCTTGTGCCTAGAGTAGAAAAGATTATTATATTTTCGGTTCTAGTTTAACCCAATGCCACCACTATAATGGTTTCGGGAATGAATGAAGGACCCCACTACACCATCCGTCATTGTTTCCTTCGTTTCATTTATACTTTCATTTCCTTCTTTCGTTTTCTTCTTCTCCATGTCCCGTCTCCCACACCAATGTCCGCTCTCCTCTCGTTCACTGACCTGAAGTGACGTCATCTCACCGTGTTGTTATCCAATACGATTTGCGATTATACAAACGACGCAAAACGTAATCCCCGTCCTCACCTCCACCCCATAGACGTGTGTTTGTTGCTGGTGTGTACACGTCTATCCAAACATGTACACACACCCATTAGCATAGCTGGTGGGGCAGTAGGGGCAGTCCGCCCCGGGGGACACTTTTAAAGGGGCGGTTCATTTGGGTCTGCTCTAGGCAATACTCTTTCTCTTTTACTTGTTTCAATCATTTGACTGTGGCCATGCTGGAGCACCACCTTTTAGTCGAGCGAATCGGCCCCAGGATTTATTCTTTGTGAGCCTAGTACTTATTCTATCGGTCTCTTTTACCGAACCGCTAAGTTACGGGGACGTAAACACACCAGCGTCGGTTGTCAAGCGATGTTGGGGAAGGGGGACAAACACAGACACACAAACACACATACACATACACACACACACACACACACACACACATACACACACACACACACACACACACACACACACACACACACATATATATATATACATATATACGACGGGCACAAAACTTGCCCATACGCATAGCATACAAACACACACACGGACGCATATATATCTAAAAAAAGAAAATATGCGCGCGCACACACATATGAAATGGGCTTCCATACAGTTTCTAGTTATCAAATTCCATCACCTGACATTCATCGACTGAAAATTGGAGTGGAAGACAGCTAATGAGAGTGAACCTGAAACCGCTTGGTCGTGAGTCATACCTGCACACACACACACACACACACACACACATATTACACACACGCACACACATATTGCACACACACACACACACACACACACACACATTAATATATATATATATATATATTACACACACACATATATATCACACACACATATTACATACACATATTACACACATATATTACACACACACACGCACATATATATTACACATACACATACACCAGTCTTCCCCCCCCCCCCATGTCAGAACTGAAAGGCTTTTAACATCAAACATCACAATGTAACACGGCAACAACGAGGGAACCTCGGCGTCGTCCTAAATCCCCAAGAAACAATAGGCAGATCTTCCTCAAATCACATCGTACGGTCTTGAAAACGCAGGAACACATCGAACAATGTAGTCCTAGATAGAGATGGCCATTACAATCTTTTCGATTCCAGATATACCCGACCAGAAGCAGACAACTGCGATAATAATAATGATAATAATAATAATAATAATGATAATGATAATAATGATTATAACGATAATAATAATGATAATAATAATAATAATAATAATAATAATAATAACAATAACAATAATAATGATAATGGTAATATTAGTAATAATAAGGCAATTTGTCTGTAGCTATCAATTAGTATGCTATAAAGTGTTAAGTTTCATAGAATAATTACGATGGCGATCTAATTAAAAGTCGAGGCGGGTAAAGTAAGTCTGTTTGTGAGAAATCTTTATTCTTGTCACGTTTTGACAGAAACGGAATCGGAGGAAGAAAAAGCAAGAAGTTAAAATCAGAAAAGACGATGACTTTATCTCGTCACCGTTAATCAGGGATTTAGTTAATCTGAAGACCAACTTCACACGTAATAGCTTTACGGATTTTCAGCGCCAGCGTGGCTGTGAACTTAACAAGCTAGCTTCCCGAGCATGTGATTTTGGGTTCAATACCCAGGCAGACCAAAGGCTTGTTGAGTGAATTTAGTTGACAGGAACATTATTACTATTATTAGTAGGCGCAGGTGTGTCTGTGTGGTAAGTAGCTTGCTCACCAACCACATGGTTCCGGGTTCAGTCCCTCTGCGTGGTACCTTGGGCAAGTGTCTTCTGCTATAGCCTCGGGTCGTTCAAAGCATTAAGAGTGAATTTGGTAGACAGAAACTGAAAGAAGGCCGTCGTATACATATAATGTGTGTGTTTGTCCCCACCACCATCGCTTGACAACCGATGCTGGTGTGTTTACGTCCCAAGTAACTTAGAGGTTCGGCAAAAGACTGATAAAATAAGCACTAGGCTTACAAAGAATAAGTTCTGGGGTCGATTTGTTCTACTAAAGGCGGTGCTCCAGCAAGGCCACAGTCAAATGACCGAAACAAGTAAAAGACTAAAAGAATTATTAAAGCGGCGAGTCGGCAGGATGGTCAGCAGGCCGGACAGAATTCGCCCTGTTCCCAAGAGGGTCTCGGGGGGAGATTCCTCAGTTACTTCTTCAACAGCGTCCCATCAGATGCAACGGTCATTAGAGTTTCCGGTTGAATTCCCACACGTGACCAACCCCGAGACTATGGATGTTATCCAAACATCTCCTCCTTGGTCTCCTCTTCGGACTCCTTACGGTTGACAGGAGACCTAAGGGGCCTTGCAATTCTTTCCAGTGACATTCTAATCACATGACCATGGTAGTACCAGAGATGAAACCTCCCAATACCGGGAGAAATTACCTGATTTCCGAGTTATTTTCTGGGGCTAAATTTACCTTTCGTTTTCTTTTCCCGATGCAGATAAACCAAATACCTGCTATATACTAAGAGCGGATTAGGAACCACTTCATTAGACTGAACCCGACCCACCCACAACACTCGTCCATTGTCATAATTGTCGACCTCGTGTCAGAGGAAGGAAATCAATTACATCGATTGATATAAAGTCAAAGAAAATCAAAACTCCATGTTGTTGGCGGATCTGGCAGTAATTCAGGGATTAAGGGATTAAGAGATGGATTATGGGAGCCCAGTGAACTTTCCGGAAGTAATTTTCTACTTTTCATTATATTATTTATTTCTATGGTTTATTTTTATTATTCTTTTCTACTTGTTTCAGTCATTTCACTGCGGCCATGCTGGAGCATCGCCTTTAGTCGAACAAGCCGACCCCAGAGCTTATTCTTTGTAAGTCTAGTACTTATTCTATCGGTCTCTCTTGCTGAACCGCTAAGTAACGGGAACGTAAACACACCAACATCCGGTTGTCAAGCGATGGTGGGGAGACAAACACAGACACACATATATATACACACACGATGGGCTTCTTTCAGTTTCGGTCTACCAAATCCACTCACAAGGCTTTGGTCGGCCCAAGGCTATAGTAGAAGACACTTGCCCAACATGCCACGCATTGAGACTGAACCCGGAACCATATGGTTGGAAAACAAGCTACTTACCACACAGCGCGCCTTAGCCTATATATTTGTATATTTTACTTTGTTTTTGTATTTCTTTCTCGATTTCAGCAATATTTTTTGAGGAATCTTTACCGAGATCAGGATGTCTATGAAAATTAATCTCCTTAAACAGGATAAACTGCTGCCATCCCCCACCTCTATGCCCGCGCACACATACACACACACACACACACACACACACGGGCAGACAAGCACATACGTAGAGAAACACACACTTTCAAATGCATACACTCACACACACCGATTCGCACAAAAGTGAATATTCCTTCACCTATGCATATATTTACATACTAACACGCGTAAGCATACACACGCAACTATATAACACACACGAACACTGTGTGTTATATACTTCTTCTTTTCTTTCCTTCCTTTCTCTCTCCCTCAGAGAGAACTTCTCTCTCTTTCTCTGTCTTATTCGCTCTCTTCTCTGCTCATGCATATCAATTATACATTTATATATATGTCCTTCGTCGAAAGACGCCTGTTGTTATGTCCTGTTATTTGTATTGTGTAACATTTCTCGTTTATTTCCGTCCTTGTTTTCGTATACATTCGCTGTTTTCTTTCAAGGAATATAATGCTCTTAGCTTAGTTTTTCCTAGGGGCTGGCCAGATTGGAGCAATCTCGAGTATAACCAGCCGAAATTGCAAAGATAATCTGGAACTCGACTGAGGATAGAAAACTCCGAATGATCTGTCCTTGTTTTCTTTGTATCGTCTGTCTGGATGTTTTGTGTTCTTGTCCCATTTTTGTGTGCATATATATATGCATATATACATACGTATATGTACATACATCTATACGTATATATATAAGCATTTGTGGGCACAGGACGTCATGAAACGTGTACAACAAAAAATACGAAGCACGAATACATGGAACATGAAGTATTCTTTCGGGCAACGAAAGACACAAATGGAAAACAAAAACAAACACCATAAAGAACGACCCTTTATCAGTTGTTTTTTCTTTTTTTTTTTTTTGTAGTCTCGTATTTCGAATATATATATATATTCATGTTTCGTATATGGCGTGTGTGGTGGTGTA
>NW_021830546.1:0-4505 GCF_006345805.1 Octopus sinensis | reverse complement strand
CAACCGATGCAGGTGGGTTTACGTCCCCGTCACTTAGCGGTTCGGCAAAAAGAGACCGATAGAATAAGTACTGGGCTTACAAAGAATAAGTCCCGGGGTCGAGTTGCTCGACTAAAGGCGGTGCTCCAGCATGGCCGCGGTCAAATGACTGAAACAAGTAAAAGATATATATACATATAATATCAAGAGTAATCTGAAATATTAGAAATTTCCACTACCAGTGTCCTAGCGTGTAAAACATTTAGTCATATATATATTGTTCATATAAATACAGTGTACATTTGTGTTTAAATGTACACTGTATATATATATATATATGTGTGTGTGTGTGTGTGTGTGTGTGTGTGTGTGTGTGTGAGTGTGTGTGTGTGTGTGTGTGCGCGTGTGTATACACACAGATACATACATATAGATATATATATATATACATGCAGTCACATATATATCTGCATATGAGTGTGTGTATATATATACATATATATATCAGAAAAATGAGAAAGTAGAGATAAATCAATTAATATATTCATTAATTACAAAAAAGACAATCTATTTTTGTAATTAATAAATATAATTATTAATTCCTTGATCTCTATTTTCTCATTTTCCTTAAATAGATATAAACCTCTGTTTATTTAATTACCTATTTTTATAATATTAAATCTAATATTCAAAAACAATAATAGGTAAGAAACCAGTAAATTCATTGAATATTATTATCCCTTAATAAGGCTTATTTAACCTCTAATTGAACTTTGGTATATATATATATATATATATATATACCATGTTGATCGCCATGTTGATTCGCTAGCTTCTGCACGCATTTTTTTTCTCTCCTTGTTTCTCTCCGTGTTTCTTTTCTGTGTATCTTTCTGTTGAAGAGCGTAGGCTCGAAACGTAAAAGACTTTTTTTATTTATATTCCTGAGCGCCATACTAATACAATTGTTTGTTTATATTCCACCTGCCTTCGTCTTTGTTTTATCTTCAAAAAGCTTCCCGTTTATATATATATATATATATATATATATATATATATATATATATATATATATATATAAATATATACATACATATATTAGAAGGTTTGGAGATGATGTTCAGGTATTATATATTAGAAGAAATAGGGTACTCAGAAATCTGGATGGTTTTATATTTACAGATATTTATTAAAGTCACATGTTTTTATAAATCATATAGTAGCACTTGCGTCCACTCTAGTGAATCTGAAGACTCCACTAGACTGGATGCAAGCGCTAATATATGATTTACAAAAACATGTGAGATATTAATGAATATCTGTAAATATAAAACTATCCAGAGTTTTCTGAGTACCTTATTTCTTCTAATATATATGCATACATACATATATATACATAGTGAGAGTGAGAGAGAACTAGAGAGCTTTGATTAAAGGGCATGCATTAAGGATCGATGCATATCAAAGTGAAGCATACCGCAACCATTGGCTGGACAGAATGACATGAATCAGACAGTTAAGTAATCCATTGTCGTAGCACAGAATGCATTGATGGAGGGAACATCGCGGTTGTTTGGTAATCTACAACTGTAATAGTATCCAAAGGTGGATGAAACCTTAAGCCTTGGATAAAGCATAATAAAAGCTAAAAACTTGGGTTATCTGGTACAGTGCAATAGGTTCCTTAAGAGTCTTGAATGTGATGTAAACACGGTTCAGTCAGGTATGCAATGGGTATCCGTAAGGTTATGTTGTACGTGATGTGACTCTCAACTCATCTGGCTTACTAAATAAACAAGCGAACAATGACATCATGATGAAACAAGACTCCATCAACAAAGGAAATTTCTAATCAGAATAACCAACATTTAATAAATATAAAGTGTTCCCCAGCTGGACGGGACGCCAGTCCATCGCAGCGTTACTCATTTTTGCCAGCTGAGTGGACTGGAGCAACGTGAAAATGAAGTATTTTGCTCAAGAACACAACGCGTCGCCCGGCCAGGAATTGAAACCACAATCTTACGATCATGATGCTGACACCCTAACCACTAAGCCATGCTGTCATTTAGGTGTGGGTACCATAAAAGAACGAAACTGTAAATTAAAGAATAGTTAAAGAGCATTTCTATTCTAAAAATGTTATTAAACTAATACACCTGCTTGTTTTCTTCCTTTACCTGTCTTCGTCTCTTATTTTCTGTAAATTCGAACTATATATGTGACCGCGTGTGCATTGTTGGTGATTTTCTTTCTCCGTCTTCCCTTCCTTGGACCTTTCCCTTTTCTATGTTTCTGACGAAGAGCTCCGCTCGAAACGTTAAATCCTGCTTCTTTCTTTCCTTTCCCGAGCGTCCAATAACACTATACTTGTTCCACGTCCTCGCGTTGTTGTGTTTTCTTTTTCTTCATGTTTAGATTAACTAATATATATATATATATATATATATATATATATATATATATATATACGAGCAAAACGCCCCCGTCCAATGGACGGTGCTGAGTTGTCAAACATTTAAACCAAATTTTCTCAAAACAACTTGTCCGACCGTCCCATAGGCCTCCCCTTTGAGAGACACTGATTTAATCTAAATTTGAGATACCAGCAAAAGACAGATTTCGTCTGATGTACTTGCGCGTACAAATGCACATTCCCACGGCTTTATCGATTGCATTCTCACCTGGAATCGATTTTTGAAATTTTTTTCAAGACTTATACACGCACTGATACCGTCGGTATCTACTTATCAAATTTAAGCGCAATCGGATGGAGGATGCCCGAGATCCTAGAAGACACAGACAGACCAGAACGGGTTTTATAATAGATATATATGTGTGATGTTTTCTTTGAGACACCAGCTTTTGCTGGTGTATATATATATATATTATATTATATATATATATATATAATATATACACACACAACAATTGCAACGTGGAAGGTGTTTATAAGCCATTAAGAGACACACAAAAACCGTTAGATTCACTTCAACATATAAATTTTATTTGCCAAAATATTTTCGTCGCTTTGAGACCGCAACCTGTTCACTGACAAAATTCTGTGCTTCATCTGTTCACAGAATCTAACTGCTTTTGTGTATTTCTTAAATGGCTTATAAACACCTTCCACACTGCAATTGTTTTCGTTCCAGCACACGATCTCAGATCAGGTCACTTGCTATGCAAGTACATTTCCAATACATATTCTGCATAATTTAGATTTTTGTGTTTCTTAAATGACTTATAAACACCTTCCACACTGCAATTGTTTTCGTTCCAGCACGCGATCTCAGATCAGGTCACTTGCTATGCAAGTACATCTCCAATACATATTCTGCATAATTTAGATTTTTGTGTTTCTTAAATGACTTATAAACACCTTCCACACTGCAATTGTTTTCGTTCCAGCACACGATCTCAGATCAGGTGACTTGCTATGCAAGTACATCTCCAATACATATTCTGCATAATTTAGATTTTTGTGTTTCTTAAACGACTTATAAACACCTTCCACTCTGCAATTGTTTTCGTTCCAGCACGCGATCTCAGATCAGGTCACTTGCTATGCAAGTACATCTCCAATGCATATTCTGCATAATTTATATTTCCATTACTGTTTCTGTCAGTCGGTGAAACAATAAACAACTGTTAAGCTATACACGTCATTTCACTTTGGCCAAGAATTCGCTACATTCTATAGGAAAATAATCAGCCGATGTCTTCAGAACAATTTTTATGTGCGACGTTACAAAAACGTCTCTTCAAATATATTAGGCATAATTATCGAGAAATAAGGTGCTTGCTCGCAGCAAGGAAAACGAAAATAGCCTATTTGCTATGGTATGGTTATTGCTGATTCGTGTTGCTGTTACTGTAGTAGTAGTAGCAGTAGTAGCAGTAGTGATGGTGGTAATAATAGTTGGTGTATGTCGTTCCATTGTTGTTGTGGCGCTGGTTATAATGGTGGTGGTGGTGGTGATACTGGTAGTAGTAGTAGTGGTGGTGATGGTAGTGGTGGTTGTGGTGGTGATGGTAGTGGTGGTGATGGTGGTAGTGGCGGTGATGGTGGTGATGGTGGTGGTGGTGGTGGTGGTGATGGTGGTAGTGGCGGTGGTATTGATTATGGTGGTAGTGATGCTGGTGGTGGTAGTGGTGGTGGTTGTGGTGGTGGTAGTAGCGGTGGTGGTGGTGATAGAGATGGTGGTAGTTGTGGTGGTAGTGGTGTATGTGGTGGTGGTGGTGGTAGTGGCGGTGGTACTGGTGATGGTGGTAGTGGTGGTGGTGGTAGTGGTGGTGGTGGTATTGGTGGTGGTGGTGAAGGTGGTGGTGGTGGTGGTGGTTGTAGTGGTGGTGGTGGTTGCAGGTGGTGGTGGTGGTGGTGGTGGTAGTGGGGGGGGATAGTGGTTGTTGTTGTTAGCATTGCTGATGTGGTTACTGCTATCATTACAGCAACCGTTGTTGTTGTTGTTGCCGTTGTTGTTGTAGTTATTATTGTTGTTTTTGCTGTTGCTGTTGTTGTTGTT
>NW_021830545.1:0-4334 GCF_006345805.1 Octopus sinensis | reverse complement strand
ACAAAAAAATCTTATATGGAACCCCAAGAGCAATATGGACCCTCGTTGAGATCCCCATCTCTAGATCCTTGCAAAGAGATTGTAGCAGGGAACTGATTCCGCCTGGCTTGCCTCATCCTGTGTCTAACTCAGTGATTCACGATCATTTTTACCTGTTTTGAGCAACTAGCCCAAATAGCCATTTAGTGTATATATAAAAGGAATCCTACTCTATTTTTATAATTAAATACTATTAGGAATTGTAGAAAAAGAAAATGTTGGAATATGTTGTGGTTGTAAGGCGGCGAGCTGGCAGAAACGTTAGCACGCCGGGCAAGGTACTTAGCAGTATTTTGTTTGCCGCTACGTTCTAAGTTCAAATTCCATCGAGGTCGACTTTGCCTTTCATCCTTTCGGGGTCGATTAAATAAGTGCCAGTTACGCACTGGGGTCGATATAACCGATTTAATCCGTTTGTCTGTCCTTGTGTCCCCTCTGTGTATAGCCCGTTGTGGGCAATAAAGTAATGGGTATTTCGTCCCCCTTACGTTCCGAGTTCAAATTCTGCCGAGGTCGACTTTGCTCTTCATCCTTTCGTGGTCGATAAATTGAGTACCAGTTACGCACTAGGGTCGATGTAATCGACTTAATCCGTTTGTCTGTCCTTGTTTGTTCCCTCTATGTTTAGCCCCTTGTGGGCAATAAAGAAATAAGAAACGTTAGCACATGGGGCGAAATGCTTAGCTGTATTTCATCTGTCTTTATGTTCTGATTTCAAATTCTGCCGAGGTCGACTTTGCCTTTCATCCTTTCGGGTTCGATAAATTAATTACCAGTTGCGTACTGGGGTCGATCTAATCGACCGGCTCCCTCCCCTCCAAAATTTGGGCCTTGTGCCTAGAGTAGAAAAGAATATTTTGTGATTGTCAAAGTATAAATAATTTGTTTTGCATAAAATTTAACAGCAAAATATCATTCGGACTCGGTTGGGAGCCACTCACAGTTCTAGATTTGGTTGGTAGCTATGGTCGTAGCGCAGACGGGGAATCCGGTAATGGTGGTATTGAAGCTGGTGATAAGGCCTGTATGTGTGGTGGTGGTTTTTGGCGCTGGTGGTTGTAGATTTGATACTAGTGTTTGTGTCGTTTTCGGTGATAGTGATGGTTTTGGTGTCAGTAGTGGTGGTGGCGGTGGTAGTTTCGTTGCTGGTAGAAACTGTTTTGTTGATGCTAAGGGCTTTGGTGGTGGTGGTGGTGGTCATCGTCGTCGTCGTTGTGATGGGTGTAGAAGTGGGAGATGTCATTTCTAATTACTCTGGCGGTAGTGATGGTCTTGGTGGTTGCTGTGGCAGTGATAGTCGTTGTTGCAGTGATGGGGGCTAGTGGTAGTGGAGATAGCGGTGGTTCTTGGGATCGGGACAATGGTGGTGATGGTGATGTTGACAACGGTTGTAGTGGTTGTGGACAATGATGGGATATAGAGTTCGCGGTGGTGATGCAACTGTAGTAGTAGTAGTAGTAGTAGTAGTAGTAGTAGTAGTAGTAGTAGTATTAGTAGTAGTAGTAGTTGTTGTTGTTATTGTAGTAGCAGCAGCAGCAGCAAAAACACCAGCAGCACCAGGAGCACCAGCAGTAGGCAGCGGCGGCGGTTGCGGCGGTGGTGGTGGTAGTGGTTGTGGTGGTGATGGTAGTGGTGGTGGAAGTGGTGGTGGTGCTGATGGTTGCATTGTTGGTGGTGGTATTGTATTAATCTGTTCATTACCATGTTAATACTCGGAACACAATCAAGCAATTATCCTCAATCCGGTCATGTAGCAGTTATATATCCCTTTCACTCTCTCTGTCTCTCTCTCTCTATCTCTCTATCTCTCTCTCTATCTCTTTCCATTTCCTTCTCTCGTTCACTCTCTACCTCCTTTTCTTCTCGGCCTTTCTCACACTCAATTTCTAAATTAATAATGGTATCCTGCTCATCTATGTCACTATGCCAGTGTGTCTACACGTGCGTGTACATGTGTGTGCGTGCGTGTGTGTGTACATGCACACTCACAGACGCACACATACAGAGGTTCGCAGAAACAGACACACACACATGCAGGACTATATAGACAGTGAGTCTCCTTCACAGTTAAATATGTCTGTGGGTGTTTAAATATATTCACACACACGTCTGTATATGCATACGTATAAAAATATATACATATTCATATACATATTTATATCTATCTATCTATCTATCTATCTATCTATCTATCTATCTATCTATCTATCTATCTATCTATCTATCTATCTATCTATCTACACACACACACACACACACATATATATATATATATAATATATATATATATAAGAATGAATGTTTTTATATATAATGAACGTGAAATACAGGAAGGGACGAACACGGAACACAGACAAATCATTCGAAGCCTTCAATCTTCAGTCAGACACCGAATCATCATAGCAAATTTCGGCTGTTCAATTCTGATATTTGCTCCAAGAAAAAAAACTAAGCTGTAAGCATTAGATTTCTTGGTAGAAGACAGGAATGTGAACGCACAAGATGGATGTAAATACAAGAGACGAAAACGAAATTGAAAACAGTAATGAATAAACAAAATATATATAACGGTGGTTGTCATACGACTTTAGACCAAATGAGACAAAAACAACAACAACATAGCTGGCGTAGAAATAATTACCGTTTCGGTAGCGGGGACACATGTTGGTCGAGATACGATGGCCAACAGAATGGTTTAAGAAGCAGCAGGTTGCAGGAGAGAGAGAGAAAGAGAGACAGAGAGAGAGGGAATCAAAGAGGGTGGAAGGCAGGGGACAGAATCAGTGACCAAGAGAAAAGGAGAAAGAAGGGATTAAGGAGGATGGGAGGAAGAGGGGAGGAGGATGGGAGGAAGAGAGGGGAAGAATCGGAGGGCGCCAAAAAGTTTGGTGAAGAAGCAATGGCGGGTAGGAAAGACAGTGTGTATAGAAGTCGTGCAGGGTTTAAAATTGGACAAACAAACGGGGGGGGGGTGCACGTAACGCCGCAATAATATAAGAATGAATGTTTTTATATATAATGAACGTGAAATACAGGAAGGGACGAACACGGAACACAGACAAATCATTCGAAGCCTTCAATCTTCAGTCAGACACCGAATCATCATAGCAAATTTCGGCTGTTCAATTCTGATATTTGCTCCAACTCGGCCAGCCCCAAGAAAAAAAACTAAGCTGTAAGCATTAGATTTCTTGGTAGAAGACAGGAATGTGAACGCACAAGACGGATGTAAATACAAGAGACGAAAACGAAATTGAAAACAGTAATGAATAAACAAAATATATATAACGGTGGTTGTCATACGACTTTAGACCAAAATATATATATATATATATATATATATTATATATATATATATATATATATATATATATATGTATATATATATATATTATATATATATACTAGATCTTGTAGGCTAGATAAAGGACAATTATTTCTAGAAACTCTATTCATAAGGTAGATCGAAGTCAATGCATAAAGGGGTCAATATACATTATAACAACTTTATTAACAATAAAGAAAGTGAGGAATCTGAAGTGTTGGAAACGTCTGTGTATAGAGAGATGATGGTGATGATGATGATCATAATCATCATTTAACGTCCACTTTTCCACACTTGCATGGTGGAATTTGTTGAGGCTGAAATTCTACGGCCAGGTGCCCTTCTTGTCGCCAACCTTCACCTGTTCCCAAGAAAAAAGTAATATTTCCCAAGGACACGAACATCATGCTCATTTACAACCAGCACGTGATATCAAGACAAGGGTACACTCAAATACACACACACACGCTCGCATGCATGCACGCACACACACACACATACACACACACAAACACACGTGCGCATACATATATGTATATGTCAGGTTTCTTTCAGTTTCCTTCAACCAAAGGCATTCACGAGGTTTTAGTTGGCCCAGGATTATAGCAGAAGACACTTGGGGGGACAAACATAGATACACAAACATATACACACACATATATATATATATATATATATATATATATATATATAGTAACAATGAAGGGTGAAATTAATTAATTTGGAACAATTATCAATTACACCAAGTAGTCTTCGGCATGTAAAAGCCTCATTCGAGGAAAATTTAAGTAATACTAAGCAATTAAGGGTTTAGCAACGAATTGCCTTACCACACACCGAATTTAGAAATAGCAGTCAAAGAGATTATAGCTATTTCTTCTACCAAAATGGAGATCACAGTAAAGGCACAGCATTTGAAAGGCAAACACAAACACAAAAGGCAATTACCTGTTTGTGTTTGCCTTTCAAA
>NW_021830544.1:0-2500 GCF_006345805.1 Octopus sinensis | reverse complement strand
CTACTACTACTACTACTACTACTACTACTACTATTATTATTATTATTATTCATTCACCTGACATTGGTGGGTCCCGGATCATACCAGAAGGTACTTGCTCAATCTGCCGCACCGTGGAATCGAACACAAAGACCACATGTTTGCAAAGCAAATTTCTTAACCCCACAGCCGTGTCTGCCTTTCAGAGCCCATTTTCCATCCCGTACCGATCACATTAAATCTTATAACCATTAAAATCTGTGTAATAAATACCTTCCAATATGTTTTCGATAAACTTTATTTTCATTAATTTCGGGATTTATAACCTGTTATAAATCTCTCGGGAATTGAATATTCTGTAATTGAAAACACACTTTTTTCTGTGGAATATGCAGTAAAGCATTTCAGAGCTGTGGAGGGGCAATGGCCCAGTGGTTAGGGCAGCGGACTCGCGGTCGGAGGATCGCGGTTTCAATTCCCAGACCGGACGTTGTGAGTGTTTATTGAGCGAAAACACCTAAAAGCTCCACGAGGCTCCGGTAGGGGATGGTGGTGATCCCTGCTGTACTCCTTCACCACAACTTTCTCTCACACTTACTTCCTGTTTCTGTTGTACCTGTATTTCAAAGGGCCGGCCTTGTCACTCTCTGTGTCACGCTGAATATCCCCGAGAACTAGGTTAAGGGTACACGCGTCTGTGGAGTGCTCAGCCACATACACGTTAATTTTACGAGCAGGCTGTTCCGTTGATTCGGATCAACCGGAACCCTCGTCGTCGAAACCGACGGAGTGCTTCCATCCAAAGCATTTCAGAGCTGTGGAGGCGCGTGGCTTAGTGGTTAGAGCATTCAGCTCGTGATCGCATCGACATGAGCTCCATTCCCAGCAACGTATTGCGTCCTTGAGCAAAACACTTTATTTCACGTTGCTCCGGTCCACTCAGCTATCAAAAATGAGTTGTGCCTCTTTCTCTGGCTTTTCTGTCACTTTTATAATGGGTTCTGTCCCTCTCGAAGCGGTCTGGTCTTATATCTTTACCACTTAGGCAACTCCGACCTCCTCACCTCTCGACCTATCGCAGTACTTGTTACGCCCAACTCTCATCTGCCGCGCTTTAACCACTTACTCCAGTCCTTCTGCTACAAACAATACACCACTGGTATCTTCTTTCTGTTCATGTCGTACCTACTTACATATGCTAACCTTCAACAGTTTAAACATAACATTAACAGCACCAACATCACTGATTTCAGAAAGGTTATAGACACAGCTCCTTCCTCCGGACTGAGAAAAAAAAAATAACAACTAAAGTAGTCGAAACACACAAAAAATCTTGTTTCAATAAACAATAGAACAGAACGTTTCTGCCATTTGATGATCGAACACAAGTCTCAGACAAATCGGTGTTAATAGTACTTATTCAGAGACTTAACTTTGCTAATTTTTGAACAAACAAAACAACTAACTTCAGGAAACAGCAAACATGGAAGAATTTATTGGTGAAGACATTTTCAAAGACGTGGATAAAACAATTGATAAAATAGAATCTGGTTTGAAAATGTCTGAAGTATGTTACAACTTCTGGCAGGAAAATATAAGTGAGGAAGAAAAGTGGTTTATTGGGCAAATGTTCAAAGTTTTTGATGGTTTGAGACGTATAAAACGTAAAAGGATTCACATCAACCATGAAGAAGGCAGCCATTTTGGATCTGTCGTGTGCGATAAAAGCAGTTCTGGTAATACAATTCGATCACATAAACTCAATCACCGCAAGTTCCGATCCTTTTTAGAAGAAACAAATGTTGGTTATAACGATTTGCCATTTCCATACACCAGCAACATGGTTTAGCAGTGCTGTTAAAGTCATCTCACGTTACGTTTTTTGAGCCACAGAAAAAGGCTAACATTTTGTTCAAGGAGAAAATTTTGTGATCGTCTGCTATTTGCAAACGGCGAAGGGTTGAGGAAAATGGCGTTCACAGTTAACTTAATGATTTATCTTAACTAACTCAATCTTAGTTTATGAGACAAGTCTGAGTTTATTTACAGCATGTTGAAGAAAATAGCACCAGTGGCTAAGTAATGATGTATCTTAACGAGTTTAATCATAAATTACGAGATCGTTTTGAGTTTATTTAAGGCATGTAATCTACAGTATAAGATTTTCGACCAAGACTGATTCGTTTTCACTCCCAGAAAATGGTAAATAATTTCAACTTCTTTCTTTTGCACTGAAAAATACGATCAAGAAATACATTTCTTCATTTACTTTTGAAATTTCTAAATTATATTCTCACGCGTTGGAATTTAGTTGTCGCCATACAAGTCTCTAGAATTCCGTTTCACCGCATTGTCGCAGATCTTCCATCAGATCTTTAGTTGGAAGATGTCGATCTACGTTCGAATGACACTCAAAGACAAGCAGGGAACTTTGAATTTTGTAAATACTTAAAAGAAGGAGCTACCACTGCTGCTGGTAATGAGGATGAGAACGACGACGATGGCGATGATGATAAACGTT
>NW_021830543.1:0-4407 GCF_006345805.1 Octopus sinensis | reverse complement strand
GGCGGTCCCTCCCCGTCTGCTCCCCTTCCCACCCCTGCCGTCTCGTGTCCCCCTCTCTTTCTGCTTTGTTGCGCCTCTTCGCCTCGTCCTCTTGGGCTCCCCCTCCTTGTTCCCCTCTCTTCCCCCCTCTCCTTGCTTTCTCTTGTTCTTCTTTTCTTTGTTTTCCTCTCCCGCCTGCTTTGCTTCTCGTCGTCTTCTTCCCTTTCGCTCCCCCTCTCGTCTCCTCCGGGTTCCCTCCTCATCCTCCCGCTCCTCCCCTCCTCTTTCTCTTTCCTCGTGCGTTGCGCCCTCTTCGTTTTGCTCGCCCTCCTCCTGTCGGGGGCCTCCCTGCCCGGGCTCCCCTTCCTCTTCTGGTGCCGCTGTTTCCTTTCTTTCTTCTCTCTTTTGTTTGTTTGCGTCTGTGCCCCCGGTTGCTTTTCTCGCCCCTGTCCTCCCTCTCGGGCGCTCCTCCTTGTCTCCCTTCGTCGCTCCTTGCCTTCGCCCCTTCTTGCTCCCGCCGCTCGGTCCTCTTCCTCCTCCCTGCGCCTTGCTGCCTCTCCTCTCTCCTTGTCGGCTGCTTGCTTCCTCGCTTGCCTTTCCCCTCCGCTCGCCCTTCTGCCCGCTGCTCGGCTTCCTCCTCTCCTTCCGTTCCTGCCCGCCCCTCTCCCTCCTGGTGCTCCTTTTTGTCCTGTTCCCCTTCCCCATCCTCTTCGTCCTCTTCTTTGTTTCCCTCTAGCCGGTCGTCCGCCCTGCCCCGGGCTCTTTCCCCCTTTCCTTCGTCGCGCCATCCTTCTCCTCGGGGCGCCTCCCGCGTTCTTCCCTCTTGCGCCTCTCGCCCTTGCCGCTCTCTCTCTACCGCTTGCTCTTCTCCTCCCTCCCGCTGCTCTTCTTGCTTGCCTCCTCCCCTCTTTCCGCTCTCTCGCTTTCCCCCTTTTTCGCTTTCCTCTTCTTCGGGGTCCCCTTCCTCTTCCCTTCCTTCTCCGCCTTCCTCTTCTTCGCCCCTGCGCTGCTGCTCCCGCTCTCTTGTCCCTCTGCTTCTTCTGCTCCTCCCTCTCCCCTTGGCCGGGCCCCTTCTTGTTCCTCCCGCGTCGTCCCCTTCTGCCTTGCTCCCTCCCGTTCGCCGCTTTCTTCTCTCCCTTCTTCCTCTTCTCTTCCCTTTCCGGCTCCTTGCTTCCTTCCTGCCGTCCTCCCCTCCTTCGGCTCCTGCGGCCCGTTCTCGCGGCTGCTCCCTCCCTCGTTGCGGGTGCCCCTCCGCGGTTCCTCCTTCTTGGTCTTCCTCCCTGCTTTTCCTCCGTCCCCGCTTCGCCCCCTTCCTGCTCCTCCCCCACCCCGCCTGGCCCCCGGCGCTCGCGTCTCTCCTGCCGGGTCCCCCCCCCCTTCCCCCGGAGCCTTTTTTTCCCGGTTCTCTTCTTTTTCCCTCTCATTCCTGCTCTCCTCCTCCCTCCCTAACCTTCCGGCTCCTCCGCCCTCCTGCCACTCGCGCCCCCGCCTCCCTCCGTCTCGCCGCTCCTTTTTCTTCTCCTTCTCCCCTCCCTCTACTCCGTTCCTTCCGGCGCTCTCCTCCCGTGCCGCCCTCCCATCTTTCGTTTTTCCTTCCCCGTTCCTGCCCGCTTCTTTTGGCTTTTCCTGCCCCCCACCCCCGGGTCCACCCTTTCCTCCTTCTGGGTCGCCCCCCTCTCTGCACTTCATTTCTTGCCTGGTCTTCCTCCCTTCGTTCTTCCTTTTTCTTGCCCCTTTCCTTTTCTTCTCTCCCCTCTCCTCCCCTTCCGGCTTCTCTCCTCCTCGCTCGCTTCCCCGTCTCGTGCTTCTTTGGTTTCCGCCCTTCCTCACGTTCCTCCTCCTCTTTTCTGCCCCTCTCCATCTCCCCCCGTCTCTACCATGTCCTCTCCGTCTCCCCTCCCCCCACTGTCCGTCTCCCCCGCCGCCGCTTCGCCTCCCCCCTGGTGTGCCGCGGCCCACTGCTTTCTTCCGCTTCGTCCTCCCCTCTTCGCCGGCCGGTTGCTCCCCTCCTTCCCGTCCGCCGTGCCCCCCTGTTGCTCCCCCGCCCGTTGCCCCCCTCCCTTCTCTCTGCACTCGCCCCTGCTGCTTTCTCTCCTCTCCTCTTTGGCGGCTTGTCCCCTCCCCCCCTCCGGCCCTCGTCCTCCTTCTCGCGTGCGTTGCGGCTTTTCCCTCCTTTCTTCGTGCCTGGTGTGCTCCGGGCCGGCTCCCCCGGCGGCTCCCCCGCTTGCTGTCTTCCTCCGGGCTTTGGCCCGGCTTCCGGGGCCCCTCTCCCTCGGCGGTCCCCCTGCTCCCCTCTCTCTCTTCGGCGCTCCCCTCCTCTGGCCCTCGGCTCCCCCGCCCGCCCCCCGCCCCCTCCTTCTGCCCTCCTCCCGTCTTCTCTCCCCCCCCTCGCCGGCCATTCTCTCCTTTCGCTGTGTGGCCGCCTTGCCCTGTCCTTTCTCCGCCTCCTCTCCCGTCCTCCTTGCCTTCTGGTTCCCCTTCTCCGTCGTCCCCCCCCCCCCCTCCGGGTCTTTCCCTCCTGTGCCCTCCTGCGGCCCGTCCTGTTGTTCCCCCTCCCGCTCTTCTGGCTCCTGTTCCTGGTCCGGGTCTCCCTTCCCCTCCCTGCCCTGGCTTTCGCGTCCTCTCCTCCTCCTCTTTCTTCCCCGCCGTTTCCTCTCTTGCCCCCTTGGCCCCCTTTCGCTGTCTGCTCCCCCCCCCGGGCCCCTTTTGTCCCGCGCCCAGCGGGGGGTGCGGGTGTTTTCCCCCCTGTTCGTTTTCTGTCTCTCGTCTCTCCCCTCCTTTCTCTCTCCTCCCCTTCCCTGCCCTCCTTGGTTTGCCCCCCCTTGCTGTTTTCCCCGTGCGCTCCGCCTCTTTCCCCTCTTCTCTCTCTTTTCCTCTTTTTCTCCCTTCCCCGCTTTTTGTCCCTCCCCGTTCTCCCTCCTCTGTCCCTTTCTCTTTCTGTCTTTTCTCCCTTGCTCCTTGGGGTCTGTGGTGGTTGCTTTTTCTCCTTGGCTGTCCCTCCGGCTCCCTCTCCTTCCTTCTTTGTTTGTTTCTCTGTCGTCTCTCCCTCTTTCTCCCTCTCCCCGCCCTCCTTCCGTTTCTTCCTGGTCTCTCCCTTCTCTTGTGTTTGCGTCTCCCCCTGCTTCGTCTCGCTTTCTTTTGTCTTCTGTTTTCTCCCTTTCTTTGTGTTTGCGTCTCCCCCTGCTTCGTCTCGCTTTCTTTTGTCCTTCTGTTTTCTCCCTTCTCTTTGTGTTTTGTCCCCCTTCTCTCCCTCTCTTGTTCTTGGCCTCTCGTTTTTTCGCCTCTTGCGTTCTCCCCTTGTCTCTTCTCTCCCTCTCTTCCTCTTTTTGTGTGTCCTTTGCCCGCCCGCTTTTCCCTTTTTGGCCTCCTCTTCTTCTGTCTCTTCTCCCCGTCTTCGGTTTTCTTCGTCTCCGCCGTCTGCTTGTTTTCCCCCCCCCTTGGTTTCCCTTTCTTTCCCGCCCTCGCCTCTTTCTGCTTTGGTGTCTGGGCCTCTCCCGTTTTGCTCTTTCCGGCCCCGGTTCCCGTCCTTTTTTGTCCGCGTTTTCCGTTCCCTCCCCTCCCCGTTTTCCGCCTTTCCTCGCTCCTTCTCTTTCCCTTCTGTGTGCGGTGGTCGCCCTTTTAGTCGGTCGCTTGTCCCTCTCTTTCTCGTGTTTCCTTTCTCCTGGTTTTCTCTTTTCTCCCTCTTCCCTTGCCCCCTTTCCCGCTCCCTGTTTCTGTTCCCCCCTTGTTTGCTCCCGTCCGCTCCGTCCGCTCTTGGGTTCCTCCCCCCCTCGCCCTCGCTTTTGTCTTGTCTCTTTCTTCTCTCTTCCTTTGCCTTTGGTTTTGTTTTTCCTTCTTCTCTTTTCTTCCCCCCCAGTTTTTCGGTTTCTTTCCTCTCTCTCTCTCTCCTCTCTTGCGCTTTTCTGTGCTCTTTCTTTTGTCTTTCTTCTCGTCCGTTTCCTCTTTCTTTTCCGGGTCCTTTTCCTTTCCTCTCCGTGGTTTTTCCTCTGTCTTGCTCTTTCCGTCTCTTTCTTTCTCCCCTCGATGCGCGTTTTCTCTCGCCCTTCTCGCTTCTCCTTGGCTCCCTTTGTGCCCGCCTCTGCGGTTCTCCTTCTCCTTCCGCTTCCCCGTTTTTGGTTTCCCGTCCCGTCCGCCCCTTTTCTTTTCCCGCCCCCTTCTCTCGTTGGTTTTTTGGTCCCTTTTTCGCCTTCGCTTGTTGTTTCTGTTTTTCTGTCTGTTCCTCCTTTGACCTTTGCCCCTCCTACCCTCGCTTCGCTCCCCTCTTCTTTCTTCTTGTCCCCCTTGCTTTTGTTCCCTCCGTCTTCGCCCCTGCCTCGCTCGTTCGTTCTTGCTTGTTGTTTCCCCCTTCCCCGGTTTGGCGGTTTTCCCTCTCCCGTTCGGGGCGTTTGTTCCTCTCCTTTGCTCCTCCCCCCTTTCCCCTTCCTTTTT
>NW_021830541.1:0-4555 GCF_006345805.1 Octopus sinensis | reverse complement strand
ATTGGAAGCTGTGGTGTACATGACTTTCCCAGGGTTATCAAAGGAAGATGCAGGAACCAAACCTTCTCTGTAGATTTATCCTTTATTTTATCATGCTTACACCTGTAATACAGTAACAGGTAGGTGTGTGTATGATATATGTGTACGATATCTCTATATATATGAAGCTGTGGTGTACATGACTTTCCCAGGGTTATTAAAAGAAGAATGCAGGAACCAAACCTTCTCTGTAGAGTTTACCTTTATTTTATCATGCTTACACCTGTAAATACAGTAACAGGTATGTGTGTGTATGTATATATGTGTATGTAATCTCTATATATATGAGCTGTGGTGTACAATGACTTTCCAGGGTTATTAAAAGAAGAATGCGGAACCAAACCGTCTCTGTGGGTTTACCTTTATGTTTATCATGCTTACACCTGTAAATACAGTAACAGGTATGTGTGTGATGTATATATGTGTATGTATATTCTCTATATATATGAAGCTGTGGTGTACATGACTTTCCCAGGGTTATTAAAAGAAGAATGCAGGAACCAAACCTTCTCTGTGGAGTTTACCTTTATTTTATCATGCTTCACCCTGAAATACAGTAACAGGTATTGTGTGTATGTATATATGTGCATGTATATCTCTATATATATAAAGCTGAAGTTGTCTGTGTATGGCAGGTTTGGTAGCCTTCAACAACACTATCCTCCTTCCTCGATACCCTGTTTTGCAAGTTGACCAAAATTGAGTGTATGATAGAAGAAGGCTTGCTCTTCCTTCCGTAGAAGAAAATATTCAAATTGGACCATGTTAATACCAAGAATTATTTACATCAAAAAGTGCTTTTTTTCTATGAAAATCCCTAGTTCTTATGATTTTTTGACTGCTGTGTCGCCATTTTTCGGTGTATTTCAACCAGAAAAATTTCACTTAAAGAGAATAACAAACTACATATGCAAAATTTTTACATTTCAAAATTCCAATTTTAAAGGGTTGAAACAAACCCGAGCAACGCTGGGCAATACTGCTAGTGATATATATGTATATATATATACTGTAATTTAACATATATAAGTAATTTTTTGAGCTTAAAACTGGAAAAAGGCTTTGTTAGGGATTATAATTCTATCTGTGTATAAGAAACTCAGATATTTTTTTAACCTAATTTTTGACAAACAAAGGATTCTTGATACATATCAAAATATGACATATATATATTTATATGGGGATACATGGCCTAGTGGTTAGAGTGCTGCACTTGCAATTGTGAGATCGTGATTTCAATTCCTAATCCAGGTGGTGCATTGTGTTCTTGAGCAAAACACTTCATCTCACTTCATTGCTCTGTGACCACTTTGACACCTGATGCATGTCACACCATTCAGGCAACTTTGATTTGATGGAGGGAGTACACCACATATATTTGATCACTAAACAAATCATTTGGGCAGATACATACATGCATGCACACACATATCTACATATACATACACATCTATACACTAACACACACACTTCTAACCCATACCACACACATCTACACACACAATTGGTCTATAAACACACATGTACACGGATACATACATGCATGCACACATATCTACATATACATACACATCTATACACTAACACACACACATATCTACACATACACACACACATCTACACACACAATTGGTCTATAAACACACATGTACACGGATACATACATGCATGCACACACATATCTACATATACATACACATCTATACACTAACACACACACATATCTACACATACACACACACATCTACACACACAATTGGTCTATAAACACACATGTACACGGATACATACATGCATGCACACACATATCTACATATACATACACATCTATACACTAACACACACACATATCTACACATACACACACACATCTACACACACAATTGGTCTATAAACACACATGTACACGGATACATACATGCATGCACACACATATCTACATATACATACACATCTATACACTAACACACATATCTACACATACACACACACATCTACACACACAATTGGTCTATAAACACACATGTACACGGATACATACATGCATCCACACACATATCTACACATACACACACATCTACACACACACACACACACACTCACACACACATCTGAGCTCTCTCTCCTTCAAGCCTCAACCACACTGTTAAGAATTATAAAAGATCAACAGCTGTTAAGTTGAGGTTTATTCCACCAATGTTAAACAGCAATATGGACATAGGAAAGATAACAATGGCAAGAATTAGAGGAGGAGACGGAGGATGAGGCGAAGGAAGATGAGGAGGAGGAGGAGGATGACTAACGGAAAATTGGTTAGTAAAGCTAAAAAACAAATCATCAGAGCAGAAATGTTGTATTGAAACAAAGAACTTTCTCCTATGGTTGTTGGCTCAATCAAAACATAAACAGACTAATGAGCCAGGACAACCGTAAAAGAAAACATAACAAACAAAAACAAAAACAAAAAAACAATAAAAAAAATCAACTCGGGGGTGGGGGGGATCAAAGAATGTGTTTTTTCTGTGTTTTTGTTTTGTTTAATTTTGTTTTATTTTGTTTTATTTATTTATTATTATTATTTATTATATTTATTTTATTATTATATTTACTTGTAAATGTGTGAAGAAAAGGAAAGGCAAAAAATTTTTTTTAATTTTTTTTTGAAATATATAAAAAAAAAAAAATGGAGAAAACAAATGAAATGGTTGAGTTGAGCTGCAATAGGGGTGGGGTGGGGGTGGAAATGGTTTAGGAAGATTTGGAAACAGGGTTAGCATAGAGAAATGGAAGCCCATAATAATAATAATAATAATAGTAGTAGTAGTAGTAGTAGTCGTCATCATCATCATCATTATTATTATTATTATTATTATTATTATTATTATTATTATTATTATTGATATTATTTTCTTCTTCTTCTTCTTCTTCTTATTATTATTATTATTATATGGTTATTATCATGTTATTATTTTTGTTATTTCATTATTATTATTATTATTATTATTATTGTTATTATTATTATTATTATATTATTATTATTGTATTATTATTATTATTATTAGTATTAATTATTATTATTATTATTGTTATTATTATTGTTATTATTATTATTATTATTACTATTATATTATTATTATTATGGTTATTATCATTGTTATTATTTTTGTTATTATCATTATTATTATTATTATTATTATTATATATTATTATTACTATTATTATTAATTTTATTGTTATTATTATGTTATTATTATTATTATTATTACTATTATTATTATTATTATTATGGTTATTATCATGGTTATTATTTTGTATTATCATTATTATTATTATGATTATTATTTTATTATTATTATTACTATTATTATTATTATTATTGTTATTATTATTGTTATTATTATTATTATTATACTATTATTATATATTATTATTATTATTATCATGTTATTATTTTTGTTATATCATTATTTTATTATTATTATTATTATTATTATTATTATTATTATTATATTATTATTGTTATTATTATTGTTATTATTATTATTATTATTATGTCAACTGAAACGTGTGTGAAGGTTATCCAAATTTCATTGAGGAGTTGTAAATGTGTTTATAATAGGTTTTAGTAAACTAAAACTGTGAAAGTAATACCGTCGGTCGTCGGCAGTAAGAGAGTAAAGAAGAGCTGTTCACTGGACTGGAAGACCAGACATGGCTTCTTATGGGGTTGTTTATGTTTTACTGTGTCAGAAGTTGTCAGGAAACACACGCAAACCAGCTGCCAGCTTTGATCTCAGGCTTGTACTTAGCGATCGTAGTTTATGTTTCAGATCCATGTCTTGTTTGGACTCGGCTCACCCTTTACCGAAACACAGGGTACCCCACCACCAATGGGTTAGCATAAAACTCATTGAATATACCACACAACACTCTGTGCTTGATCAAGTCTTCTAACTCTCCTTTTTTCGTATTTCTCTGTTCTGCTACAGCTGCACTGGTGGTGGTGGTGGTGGTGGTGGTGGTGGTTGTTGTTGTTGTTTAACCACAGGTCAGTCCCGATCCGGTAAACATGCAATCAAAAGTTGCTTTGGCCTTGATCTCACACTTCTCTCTTTACTCTCTTTTACTTGTTTTAGTCATTTGACTGTGGCCATGCTGGAGCACCACCTTTAATCAAGCAACTTGACCCCCGGGACTTATTCTTTTGTAAGCCTAGTACTTATTCTATCACGCGTCTCTTTTGCCGAACTGCTAAGTGACGGGGACATAAACACCCCAGCATCGGGTTTCAGGCAATGCTAGGTGGACAAACACAGTCACACAAACATACATGCACCACACAATATATACATATACATATATACGACGGGCTTCTTTCAGTTTCCATCTACCAAATCCACTCACAAGGCTTTGGCGGCCCGAGGCTATAGTAAAGACACTTGCCCAAGGTGCCACGCAGTGGGACTGAACCCGGAACTATGTGGTTGTAAATAACCTACTTACCACACAGCCACTC
>NW_021830540.1:0-2500 GCF_006345805.1 Octopus sinensis | reverse complement strand
TGCGTGGCATCTTGGGCAAGTGTCTTCTGCTATAGCCCCGGGCCGACCAATGCCTTGTGAGTGGATTTGGTAGACGGAAACTGAAAGAAGCCCGTCGTATATATGTATATATATATATGCGTGTTTGTGTCTGTGTTTGTCCTAGCATTGCTTGACAACCGATGCTGGTGTGTTTATGTCCCCGTCACTTAGCGGTTCGGCGAAAGAGACCGATAGAATAAGTACTGGGCTTACAAAAGAATAAGTCCCGGGGTCGATTTGCTCGATTAAAGGCGGTGCTCCAGCATGGCCACAGTCAAATGACTGAAACAAGTAAAAGAAAGAAAAGAAAGAAAAGTAGGTATTCATTAATTCATTGTATTTACTTTTTAGTGTGTGACATACTTCCATTCTCATTTATCCTGAGTGTTTGGAATCCCTTAAAAGTTCCATGCTAAATGAATCAGTGATAAGTGAATAATAAAACATATGGCAAAAATAGGTGTTGTGGAAGGATTTCGACCACCCCACAAGTGACTAAAGGTGGACAGACTCATTGTTATAAATTAAAGAACTGTGAGTGATTGGTAGTTCGTGTAGGTAGCAGTTCACTGTGAGCTGTTGATATAGAGCATTGTGTATCACGTAACAGTAACAGTAGTGTGTTGTGTATATACTTTTTCCCCACTGCATCATAAATTATATACCCAATACAAGGATATAAAATAGGTTTTGTTCCAAGACTCCAAAGTTGTCCTGAATATTGAGGATGGTTGCTGGAATGTGCTTTTGCAGTTCAAGCAGGATCTTTGACTGATTACTGACCCATTTTTAATCTACTGACGCATTTTGATTAGCATACCATGTCAGTGAAGAATGAATCAGTGATAAGTGAACAATAACACATATGGCAAAAATAGGTGTTGTGGAAGGATTTCGACCACCCCACAAGTGACTAAAGGTGGACAGACTCATTGTTATAAATTAAAGAACTGTGAGTGATTGGTAGTTCGTGTAGGTAGCAGTTCACTGTGAGCTGTTAGTAGTGTGTTGTGTATATACTTTTTCCCCACTGCTTCATAAATTATATACCCAATACAAGGATATAAAATAGGTTTTGTTTCAAGATTCCAAAGTTGTCCTGAATATTGAGGATGGTTGCTGGAATGTGCTTTTGCAGTCCAAGCAGGATCTTTGACTGATTACTGACCTTTTTAATCTACTGACCCATTTTAATTAGCATACCATATCAGTGAAGAATGAATCAGTGATAAAGGAGGACTGTCATATTTCTTTGGTCAGTTGTTATTTAATTTTCTTTGTTGAGATCTTTTTATCATTTGCTTGTCTTTGTCACTAGACTGTGGCCATACTGGAGCATCATCTTGAAGAACTTTTAGTTGAATGAAATAACCTCCAGTAGTTATGTCTATTTCCTGTCGACATAACTAAGAGATCAATATACAGCGGCAATGGGAACGGAACAGTAGAGCTACCTCCTACCAAGAAACACAGTGAAATTCCAAATTTGAACTCATAAATCATGAGTTGCATAATAAAGCAGTCCTAACATGCCTCCCTCACTGAAACCAATGACCTGATTTTGAACAGAGTTCAGCCTGTTACAGGCATTGACCTAGTCCAGGTGTCCATATAGCAGGACATTGGTAGTAGCAGAGGCAGCAGCAACAGTAGTAGTAGTAGTAGTAGTAGCAGCAGTTGTAGCAACAGCAGAAGTAGCAATAGTAGTAGTAGCAGCAATCTCATGAATCTGTTGAGGTCCAATATCAGTTCTTGTCACTGTTGACACCATACCTCCCTGAATAAACTATATGTGACATATATATATAATCTACATACATTAAACAACACATGGATTTAATCCCATGGATCTCAATACTTCAAGGTAATTTTTTCGTGAACTATCATTAAACTCAAGATACAGAAAGACTTTACAATGTATCGGAGTACCTATTTTTTAATTTTTGTATATATTTATTATTATTTTTTTGCAAAAAACAATGTAATTTTCTTTTTTTCCCTTCCTCAAATTTAAAAAAATTTTTTTCTTTACAATTCTTGAAAAGTCACATTATAACGAAAACCGGTTTGAATTAATACATATATATTTTATCAATTTTTCAAAATTTTCAAAATACCCATTTTCATTAAAATTTTCTTTCAATCTAGCATTCTGCCTTTTTATAATTTTTCCTTGCCTATATATATATATAATATATAAAATATTAGAAAAAAACCACCATCTTTACTTTTTAATTGTTATTTTAATTTTAACTTTTCTGTTTATGCAATTTTCTAGATGGCGTAATTTAATTATTCATTTTGAATTGATAGAAGGTGTTTTTTTTCTAATATTTCATATATATTATATCATGTGGAATTTGATTTAGTATTTCTGAATTGAATTCTTTTTCCTTGTAAGTTTGGATTTCATTCCCTCAAATAATAATTAAAAATATATATATATGGAAAAAAGTCAAGGTAGAAAATGCTAAAAATA
>NW_021830539.1:0-4588 GCF_006345805.1 Octopus sinensis | reverse complement strand
TTTAGGACGATATCCTCTATAACATGAAGACGCAGGAGGTATATACAGTGCTCGTCAAAAAAAATTGCTCAGCCATTTTTTAATGCTTTTATTGACAAATTAATAAAAAATTTAATCTTACGCTTCATTTTTTATTCTAATTCTTAAGTATATTAATTTATTAATCCCATTTTATTTCAATATAAGGAATTTAAAGCATAAAAATTTAAATCTCGTGACAAAAAACATTGCTCACTTTTCTTGTTATTGCATATGCCACGTTCTCCCAAGAAACAGTTAACTGAATTTAAAAAAGGGATGATTATTGCGTACTTTAAAAAGGGTAAATCAATCAGAGAAATCTTAAAAATACTTAATTTGCCGTATTCCACAATTTCATTTAATATTCGAAAATTTCGAGAATTTGTAACACTGCATCGGAGACCGGGCTCAGAACGTCTTCCGAAACTAAGTTCCCCCCAAATACAATTTTTATGTAATGAAACCGAATCACATCCTACATTGTTGGCAATGGATTTGTTCAACAAAACTAAAGAAACTTTCAATATTGATGTTTCCCTTAGGACAATTCTGAGAACTTTGAATAAAAATGGGGTATATTGTCGAGTCAAATAAGGCAGCCTTATCGGCCTGTCGACAAAGAATATAATCGATTTGGTTGTAGATTGATGTAGGTTCACCAGCCCCATTTGTTCTACTTCCAGTCCATGTGGTCCGATGTCGTGCAGCGTGACAGAAAGCCGTGTTACACAAAGGTTTCACAGAAATGGGCCAGAAAAGTGCCCGGAAGGTTTCTGTACCCACGGCCATATCTGCCAATAAACTGCTCGTCCTCAGAGCGGATGCCAACTTTGGCATTCCAATCCCCCGCGATGAATAGACTGTACGAATCCTCCAGACTTGTGAGTTTCCTAGCTAGCTACAACTCGTCAACATGGGGGATCTCGGACACTGAACTGAAGACTATAGACTCTTTTCACCGTAAACAACTACGTCTCTTACACGGAATACACTGGCCATCAAAAATTAACAATCTATCTCTGTATAAACATTACGATGCTACGCCATTGTCTCAAGAAATCGTTGGAGGCCGGTGGAAATTATTTGGCCATATTTTGCGAATGGACCCCAGAGCTCCGGCCAATCGGGCAATGGACGATTATTTTTCCGAACATGGAGACAAATATCGTGGAAGACCTAGATCCACTCTTCCGGCAGTTCCGGAGAGGGATCTCAAACTTCATGGCAAAGGTTTCGAAAACTGGGACGACCTAGAATCTTTGCGGGATCTCGCCCGCAACAGAGGGGCATAGACAAGGATGTTTCAGAAGATTGTTTCGCTTGTGACACGTGTGGGATTATAACTTTGTTTATGTTTCTACGGAATGTGTTATAATCATAATTAAGTATAACTTCTCTTTATTGCTTGCCAAAACGTGGACGTGATTCTCTCGGAGTACACTTCCGACAATAAGGTCTATTTTATTGTACTCACTCGATTCGATCAGGCCAACGTTGATTGATGACATTAAATGTTATTTATTTTATTTTTTAAATGTTTTTAATTTATCGAATTAAATACAATAAATTATCACGCACGTTATATTATTTTCGTTTGTTGTGCATGTATGCAGTTAATTCTTATTTTATTTTTTCGTGCTTTTATGTTTTTATTTTATAATTTTTTTGTTTTTTTATTTGTTTGACTATTAATTAAATTGATTACTGGTAAAATATCTTGCATAAAGTATATTTTGCAAGTGAATTTGTATTCATTTTATCAATTAATTAATATGCATTCATACAGACTTTTTTAAATTTATTTCTCTTTAGTATTCTATTGTTTATTTTGATCTTTTTATTATTCTGATCCTATTCTATTATTCTGATCCTATTCTATTATTCTGATTTTTTAATACACTCAACCCTCTCAAATTGGCTATTTTTGGGCCTTTCAATTTTGTTGGCAAATTAGATGATAAAATCGATAATTTTTCAAAGAAACTACTTTAATATGTCATGGTCGGCTCATATGGGTGGGCGACACGTATGGCCCTACCCATTACATGCTTTTACATGGAAGAGCTTTATAAAATGTCAACGGTTTTAGAGGGGACCCGGTTTTTGGAAGGACCACAGAAAAAAATTGTATAAATCGTTTTATTTTATCCTGAAAATAGTTATTTAATAAATTAGACCATGTTTAAATAATTTCTTGAGCTGTTTCTGATTTTATCATTGCTCACAAAACCAACATACCCTTCAAAAGTGCTTTTTACATTTTAAATAAGTAATTTTATTTGAAAAAAAACCTAATTGATTCACGTTACATTTTTATACAGATTTATCATGTTACATTAGAAGATCATTCAAAAACAAATGTAAAATATGTGAAAAACCAATTCTTTTACTTTTTTGCTTTAGTGACTGGTATATATAAATACCAGTTCCTTTGATAAAACAGTCCTTGGATGAATCATTCCAATCCAAATGAATCAAAATCTTTCTTGTCAAAGCCTTGAAATTGTTCGGTACCTACTTCTTGCGATTCTTTGACCAAATTTTGAATTTGCGCATTTTTCGTCATTTTTTATTATATAATGTGACCGGTCGAAAATGAGATACGGTTGAATACGAGCCGTTAAAAAAATCGATAGTCAATATACCGATAAAAAAAGCCAATTGACAAAATGGCTTAGGAATATAGGAATAGGAAGTTTTATTGGAAACAGAGAAGGGTTAAAGGTTAGGGGGGAGTTTGTATAATGAAACAATAGGACTACCCTATCGACTTCTTCCCAGAAAAAAAAAAGAGACCCCCTCAAGTAAATTTTTTTTTTTTTTCTTTTCTACCTCTGCAGGTACGTCCCAGTGACAATTGAGTTGGATTTATAACCACTTATAGCTTTTTCGACAGTTTCACCGACCATGGAGGATTTACTTTCAAGCCACAGGGGGATTGGATCTTCAACTTTTTGGTGGTAAGCAAGCTTCAAAGCGAGCCTGCGAGACTTTTCAAATTTAGTTAAGATGGTGTCCTTCTTTTTAGAGAAGTACCATCCCTCTTTTCCGTATAGTAGTCCCGGTAGGATCACCGTATTGAAAACGTAGAGGAAAGTATCAGGCTCCAAATTTAACTTCCTCAGGCAGAACAGAGCATTAGTTGCTTTCCTTTTACTTTTTGTTTTTCGAGATAGTTTCCCTTTTCATCGATGAACAAGCCAAGATATTTAATTGAGTTTTGTCGAGGTATGTTCTTGATCAGGCACGGTAAATTTATTAATTTCTGCTTTCTGTGATTCTCAGTAATGCGGACTTCTCACGCGCAATAATGAACATATTTTCATCGCACCATTGCTCCACTGTATTCATATATGATATATCCTTTGTTCGGATAAGGCAGGTTTCGATGAAATGTCAAGGATTACAACATCATCGGCGTATATCAAAATTTCCGTCCGTGTGTTGACAGGAGACGGCAGATTGCTCATCACAATGTTGAATAATAGAGGACTGAGGACTGATCCTTGAGGGACGCCTCTTTTAAGTTTCAGTTCATCCGAGTCATAGTTCAGAAAGCTTATCACAGAGCGCCTGTCGCGGAGGAAGTCTTTTAGCCATAGGAATAGTCCTTTGTCTATGTGACACTTCGCCAGATGTCTAAGGAGACCGAGGTGCCACACCATATCAAAGGCTTTTGAGATGTCGAGACACAATTGTCAGACACTCTTTGAAATCCAGAGCCTTTACAATCGACGAATTGAGTGTATAAAGACAGTCAGCACAGGAACGACCCCTCCGAAAGCCCCACTGCACGTCTTTGAGATAACCATTTCTCTCGACGTGTTCAGAGAGTCGTTCAAACATTACCCTTTCCATTATTCGACTGATGGTAGGAATTAGGCTTATAGGCCTATAACTTGTCGCCAAGTAACCAGGTTTTCCAGGCTTCCGTATCATCCTTACCTCCGTCAGTTTCCATGAAGAAGGGACGTATCCCAAGCTCACACTGCGGGAGAAGAGACATCCCAAATATTCGTAAAGTTGCTTGGGAGCTTCTTTGAACATGCGCATGGTTATCTTGTCCTTTCCCGGAGCGTTATTTTTAAAGTATCTAACTGCATTTTCCACGTCTTTGCACGTTATAGATTCCGAGCACATTGGTAATGAGCTAAGATTGTCTTCCAACTCTTTTTCCATATCAAACAAAGCTGAATCAGATAGATTTGTATCCGGATTGACTTCTTGTATTCTTTTGAGACTATCAGCAAATATGTTCGGGATTTCTTCATGAGATGCAGGGGATCCATCTTGTTTTAGCAGTTTAGGTATAGTTTTCTCAGACGTCGAGGTTAATTTCGAGTAGACCTTCCAAAAATTTGGACTTCCTTTATGTAGCTTTTTGCACTCAGTATTCCATTTTTTATCCTTCGCCACCTTCGCCGATTTTCTTATTTCTTCCGTAATGGTGAAGATTTCACTTTCCAAAACGGACCGGTCACGAAATGGCTTACAGCGCGTACTAATGATTGAACCTTTAATCTTTTAAAAAATGAAGTTTTATATCTAAACCAAGTTTGCTTTAAAT
>NW_021830538.1:0-4565 GCF_006345805.1 Octopus sinensis | reverse complement strand
CACGACTTTTGATTTTTGAGGGTCGACAAGTTCGCACCATATTACAAACAATAAATGCTTAAATAAAGTCAACAGGCGTGGGCGTGGCTGTCTGGTAAGAAGCTTGCTTCCCAACCACATGGTTCCGGGTTCAGTCCCACCGCGTGGCACCTTGGGTAAGTGTCTTCTACTATAGCCTCGGGCCGTCCAAAGCCTTGCGAGTGGATTTGGTAGACGGAAACTGAAAGAAGCCCATCGTTATATATATATATATATATATATATATTATATATATATATATATATATATATATATATATATATATATATATTACATATATATATATACATACATATATATATATACATACATACATATATATTTAGATGTGTGTGTTGTGTGTGTGTGTATTTATGTGTGTGTGTCTTTGTGTGTCTCCCCACCAACGCCTGACAACCGATGCTGGTGTGTTTATGTCCCCGAAACCTAGCAGTTCAGAAAAAGAGACCGATAGACTAAATACTAGGCTTACAAAGAATAAGTCCTGAGGTCGATTTCTTGGACAAAAGACGGTGCTCCAGTATGGCCGCGATCAAATGACTGAAACATGTAAAAGAGTAAAAGAGTAGCCTCTGTATGTTTCTGTATGTTTGACACGTGTCTTCACGCTGTATTCAGTATATACATTTCATTCCGTAAAGGCTACCTCTGATGTGTGCAGGGTTACATAATCGGATTGTTACCTCACACCCTATTGAACCCGTTGTGCGAAACCGATTGATAAGATCGGCTGTAATGGATACGTAATACTGTACACTTCGATTAATATACCTATATATATATATATGTATAGATAGATAGATATACGCACACACACATGGTGGTGTTGATAGAGGAGGAGGAGGAGGAGGAGGAGAAGACTAGTAGCTGTAACAAATGTGATAGTGGTTTTAATAAATGAAGGTTTGCGTAAATTACTGACTCTAATGATAACGATCATGATAATGATGTTGACTATCATGATTAAACACCGTGACGATCGTGGCGTTGACGACGATTGAACCACAACGACGTCGAGGAGGAGGGGGGAGGGGTGATAGTGGTGTGGTGGTGGTGAAGGAGGAGGAAGAGGAGGGGGAGGAGAAGGTGGTGGTGGTGGTAGTGGTAGTGGTGGTGGTGGTGGTGGTGGTGGTGGTGGTGGTGGTGGTGGTGGTGGTGGTGGTTGTGGTGGTGGTGGTGATGATGGTGGTGATGATGGTGTGGTGGAGGAGGAGGAGGAGGAGGAGGAAGGCAAAACAAGGAAGACAATGACGACGGCGACGGCGACGACGATGATGATGATGAATATGACGGTGCACAGCAAGGCAATGATGGCAGGGTCGAAACGTTGAACAAGAGCCAAATAAACAGAGCAGTTGGCAGGCGAAAATATCCAACATCCGGCAATTTCAAAATCGGAGATTACACTGGGTGTCTTTACAAATACAGGGACAAGGGTGTTTGCATGAATATTAACATGTACGTATGTATACAAGCTCTTTTCTGTGTATGTATGTATGTATGTATGTATGTATGTATGTATGTATGTATGTATGTATGTATGTATGTATGAGTTATGTATGTATATATAATGTTATGTTTCTTACACACACTCGTCTGCACTTCACAGCACACACATACATTCACACACACACACATACGCAATCGCACACGCACGCATACATACACGCACACACAAATATATGTGCGTGTGTATGTGTGTGTGTGTGTGTGTACACGTATGTGTATGCTTATTTACGTCTATGTGTACAAGTCGCGCGCGTGTGTATATAGAGATAGTTATATAGATAGACAGATAGATAGACAGACAAACAGACAGACAGGCAGACGGACGGATAGATAGATAGATAGATAGATAGATAGATAGATAGATAGATAGATAGATAGATAGATAGACAAATAGACAGACAGGCAAACAGACAGACAGACAGACAGACAGACAGACAGACAGACAGACAGATAGATAGATAGATTATAGATAGATAGATAGATAGATAGATAGATAGATAGATAGATAGATAGATAGATAGATAGACAATGAGAGGGAGAACTGTGTGTGCATATTTTTGCAAAGATATCTGCATAGATATATACTACAAAATGTGTGTGTGTGTATGTGTGTGTATGTGCTTGTGTGTGGCTGTCTGCTTATGTGTATGTATGTAAGTATACATGCAGATATGTGTAGATAGATAGGAATGTGCGTGTGTGTGTAAATCTATATAAAGAGCATAATTGTTGGAAGAAGAAAAAAATGAAATTTTATTATAAGACAGATAGACAGACAGACAGACAGATAGAGAGACAAAGAAAGAAAGAAAGAAAGAAAGAAAGAAAGAAAGAAAGAAAGAAAGAAAATTAAGTCCAACAGTCTTGGAGACTGAAGAACGTAAGAAAACAACGATTAATAATAGAAATAAAAACCAACAGAATCATCATTAAATGTATGAAATATGATAAATTATAGATGAAACGACATATTGAAAAAGGAAGGAATTAGATAATTAGATTGTACGATAACATAAATAGTAGAAAATCATTCTAAACACCGTAAGGTATTTAGCGTCATCGCAATCATTTATGTTCTAGGTTCAAATTTACACGATGTCTATTGTACCTTTTATCCTTCTAAGGGTCGATAAAGTTAGGTCACCAGTGAAGTCAAGTACGCGAGGTCGAATCAAACGATCTAATTCGGCTTTCGTTCTTTAATTTTTTTTTGTTTTTTTTTTTTACCTTTTCTCTTCTGACAAACATCTAACTTTGTAGCATAGTTAGATAGCAGCAGCAGCAGCAGTAGCAGCAGCATTATCGACTTCAACATCCTCATTATCATCATCATTATAATTATCATCGCCATCACCATCGTAAGCAGCTGCACCATTTTTTTTTTTTATGTCGAGTAAGAAGCGGCCGAGTAGTGACCTTCAACTGAAATTGGTTTGGGATTTGAAACTTCCTGAGAGAGATACATACATATCGACAATGATGAAAACAGCAACAAAGAAACTGGTGCTGTTTTTTTTTTTGTTTTTATTTTTGTTTTTTGTTGTTTTTTTTAACAAAACACGTCATAGTATATGTTTCTCAACGGTTGCACAAAAACTCACTTATTTTCGCCAGCGCAAAAGCAGTGAGCCAACCCGATAATATGTTGTTATGGTATACCTCGCCCTATTAGAAGTAACAACACACGCGGGTATTCTTTTCTACTCTAGGCACAAGGCCCGAAATTTTTAAGACGGGGTCCAGTCGATTAGATCGATCCCAGTACGCAACTAGTACTTAATTTATCGACCCCGAAAGGATGAAAGGCAAAGTCGACCTCGGCGGAATTTGAACTCAGAACGTAATGACAGAAGAAATGCCTTATTTCTTTACTACCCACAAGGAGCTAAACACAGAGAGGACAAACAAGGACAGACAAACGGAATAAGTCGATTATATCAACCCCAGTGCGTAACTGGTACTTAATTTATCGACTCCAAAAGGATGAAAGGCAAAGTCGACCTCGGCGGAATTTGAACTCAGAATGTAGCGGCAGACGAAATACCTATTTCTTTACTACCCACAAGGGGCTAAACACAGAGAGGACAAACAAGGACAGACAAACGGATTAAGTCGATTACATTGACCCCAGTGCGTAACTGGTACTTAATTTATCGACCCCGAAAGGATGAAAGGCAAAGTCGACCTTGGCGGAATTTGAACTCAGAACGTAGCGGCAGACGAAATACGGCTACGCATTTCGCCCGGCGTGCTAACGATTCTGCCACCTCGCCGCCTTAAAACACACGCGGGTATTAATAATGCATACACGGACATAAAGAGCAGTAATAATGTGGGATTCATTTTCTCTTGATGACTTAAAGACTCAGTCAAAACTAACTTTAGAATAAATTTCATTCTAGTTTTAGTATTTAGCGGATGCATAGGCGGTCAAACGAAAGTTAAAACCCTAATGAAAACGAATTTGATAGCAAATTTATGACCAGTCTTAGAATTTACTGGTTGAAAAAGCCATCAGGCGAAACTTGAAGTTCCTCTTAAAATTAATTCTATCACAAATTTTACCTCAGTTTCAGTATTAACTCGTTGAATGAGCCGTCGGGTAAAACTTTAAAACCCGTCGAAAAGAATCTTATAACAAATTTTATGCTAGTGTTAGAATTTACTGGTTAAGCAAGCTGTCCGGCGAAACTTTAAGCCGGACTGAAAATAAATTTTCGCCCTATTTTCGATATTGAACACATCTATAAATATTCTATTGTTAGTCTTTAAAATTTCTTTAAAATAACGACCTTGAAATTAACACTTAATAGACGACTAACACGTCATAAAATGTTTCTTCTATTTCCGGTAGAAACCTGTACCTTGCTGCAGTACATAATACAGGTGGATTGACTAAGAAATGAAAAACCAAATATTTGCCTTAGACTCCACAGTTCTGAGGACAGGGTTGCAAGCGCCTATTGTTTCGCTACTAACTGTGCAAAATCCTATCCAATTGGCTAATCGGAATGAGT
>NW_021830537.1:0-4559 GCF_006345805.1 Octopus sinensis | reverse complement strand
TAGGGTTTGGATGTAAAGAACAAGAATGGCAACAATAATTATTTGTTTCTTTCTTTATTTGCCACAGGGGCAGAGCTGAGGGGACAACCCAAGGAGAGCCTAGAAATTTGTGTGTGGAATGGGTTTTACATAAAAGATGAGGGGAAAGAAACGGAACAACAATAACTACAACAACAACAAATCACATCGCAACACTGCCCCCCACCCTTCTCTCCTTCTTCCAGAAACTACATTTTCACTGCCACCACCACCACCACCACCACCGCCTTCGTCACCGTTCCCGCCACCTTTTTCTTTCTCTCTCTCCTAAATAACCACTCCGTACTTTAACCCATTCACTAACCCACGTCTATTCACGTCTATTGCCCTCCCCCACCCACACACACCCAGTCTTCTCCTCGGCCACCTCCAACACCACCACATTATCTGCACAAGCACAGCCGCCGTCACCACCACCACCACCACCACCGCCGCCGACTTGTTGCATGCCACCTCCTGGTTTTATTTCAGCCACTTAAATCCTTCCACTTTATTCTAAAACGACGGGAAACCGAAATAAGTAGAAGTGAGAGGAGAGCGGGGGGTCAATGAACCACAGAAGGGGGAGAGTGAAAGATACAGAGAGAGAGAGACAGAGAGACAGAGAGACAGAGAGACAGAGACAGAAACAGAGACAGAGACAGAAACAGAGACAGAGACAGAGAGGAGATAGGAGAGAGAGAGGGGAGGAGGAGAAAGAAAGAAAGAGAGAGAGAAGAGGGGTCAATGAACCACAGAAGGGGAAGAGTGAAAGATACAGAGAGAGAGAGACAGAGAGAGAGAGAGAGACAGAGACAGAGACAGAGACAGAGACAGAGACAGAGAGGAGATAGGAGAGAAAGAGAGGGGAGGAGGAGGAGAGAGAAAGAAAGAGAGAGAAGAGGGGTCAATGAACCACAGAAGGGGAAGAGTGAAAGATACAGAGAGAGAGAGAGTGAGTGACAGACAGAGAGGAGAGAGAGAGAGGGAGGAGTAGGAGGAAAGAGAAAGAAAGAGAGAGAGAAGAGGGGTCAATGAACCACAGAAGGGGAAGAGTGAAAGATACAGAGAGAGAGAGAGAGAGTGACAGACAGACAGAGACAGACAGAGAGGAGATAGGAGAGAGAGAGAGGAGGAGAAGAAGAGAGAGAAAGAAAGAGAGAGAGAAGACTAACATAGACAGAGGTAGGAAAGGAAACAAGAAAAAATAAAATGGCTGCGAAAAGAGGGAAGCAAGAGAAAGATCAATAGCTTCACGTAAGCTCACAAAACTGGAAACAACACACACACACACACACACACACACACACACACACACACACACACACACACACACACAACACACACATATACGCACGCACGCACACGCACACACACATGTATAGGCGCAGGCTTGGTTGTGTGGTTAAGGAGCTCGCTGTGCAACCACTTGGTTTCGGTTTCGGTTTCAGTCTCGTTGCGCAGAAAACCTTGGGCAAGTATTTTGAGTGAGCCAATAATCTCACGAGCGAATTTAGGGAGCCAGAAACTGTGTGGGGAAAATCGTCGTGAAGAATTTCAAGAAATTAAGGATATTACACACCAAAAACATTGATAGAGAAAATCCCATCTTTAATTGTTGAATTCACCTTACAAAGCCAACAATTGTTTCTCTCATTGAGTATTAAACTAAAGCAAAACAGTTTTTAAGGAGACGTGTTGTCGTCAATCGGAAGCAGTAAAATTTACAGGAAAATCACCCATCATAGCAGAAAAGCGTCTAGTACTCACAAGGCATTGGCTAGCCTGCTCAGGGTTATAGTTGAAGACACTTGCCCAAGATGCAGCGCAATGGGACTGAACCCAAAATCACGTGTTTGTGAAATGAACAGCTTAGCCACACAACCAAGCCTACGAGGAAAATAAGTATCCATGGAAATGACATTGAACCAAAACCTCGACATTTTGTTTTCATTTAACAAGTTACTGGAATTCTAAAATGGTAAGAACACATTTTCTTTTCTTTTACTTGTTTCAATCAATAGAGTACTGTCATGCTGGAGCACTGCCTTGAACTGCTTCGTTGAACAAATAAACCTTTGGACTTATTCGTTTTTTCTTAAGTCTCGTACTTATTCTATCGGCATATCACCAGCCAATGTACGCCACTAGCGCAGGAGGAATATAAGAGACGCCACGATAATATAGCCAGGCTTGTCCATTGGACACTTTTGCAACAAGTATGGATATGACAGAGCAAAAAATTGGTGCGACCACAAACCTGAAGGCGTCGTCGAAAATGATAATGCAAAGATCCTATGGTATTTTATGATTCAGTGGGACCATGAGATAGAGAACAGGAACCGGACATAGTCTTAATTGAGATAAAAAACTAAAAAAACTATGCTGAATCATAGATATAGCATACCCAGCGGACAACAAGGAATGCGATAACGAAGAAAGAAATCTATCACCCTCGAACCAGCGAGGAAACCTATAAGTAATTGTCAAACTGCTAAAAATAATAACCAAATCTCACTCAATTCACACCATACCTTCATAAAAAGAGAATGACCGATATATTGGATGGTGTAGTTCTTCATCAGTGGTTCTCAACCATTTTTCTCCTATGGACTTTTGATTCCTATGTTACCCCGGTGGACCCTCATAGCCACTCGGTGTTTAAAGAAATCTTATGTTTTTATAATTAAATATTACTTGCAGTATCGCCCGGCGTTGCTCGGGTTTGTTTCGACCCTTTAGAATTGGAATTTTTGAAAAGTAAAAATTTTGCATTATGTAGCTTGTTATTCTCTTGAAGTGAACATTTTTCTGGTTGAAATACACCGAAAAATGGCGACACAGCAGTCAAAAAATCGTAAAAAAATAGGGATTTTCATAGAAAAAAAGCACCTTTTTGATGTAAATAATTTTTTTATGTTAACATGGTCCAATTTGAATTTTTCCTTCTAAGGATGGAAGAGCAAGCCTTCTTCTATCATACTCTCAACTTTGGTCAACTTGCGCCGCAGGGTCACGGAGGAGATGGTGTTAGTTGAAGGCTACCAAACCTGCCACACACAGACAACTTCAGCTTTATATAGAGAAAGATTAGGAAATTTATTTTTTAAAAATTTTAATATTTTGCCTATTGTGGAAGTATTACCGATTTGTCGCAGATAAATATCAACAAGAAAATCTTATATGAACCCACAAGGGGCCATGAGGACCCCAGTTGAGATCCGCTGTTCTCAATGAATTATGTCTAGATAAAAGACGAGGTGCTCATGTGTGGAACGCCTTTGATCATAGGTATTTTAAATCACGGCTAACCTGAGGAGGCTAAGCACCACCACTACCACCACCACCGCCACCAACAACAGCAACAACTCTAGAACGATCAATATGAATGTCTGACTTTTATCTCTGCCACCCAACCGTAAAAGTGGTTTTGAAGAGGGTGGCTGTTTGGGTGGACACTGGGAATGGAGGGGGGAAGGCGGCTGATATGCACCGAAACCAATATACACTTGACCTGTTTCTATAGCAACGTACTTCAGACCTACTTGGATCTGAGAAGATTACGATTGCCATCTCATCTTGTTCTGCCCCACTCCATATCGGACCACCACTACACCTGCCAACACTAATAATATCTCTTGACCGTAAAATCATATTTAAGGACAATCCATATTTTTTTGTATAATTTTGTTTTAATTTCCATTTCTTGTGGATTAACGTCAACAATGTGTCCACACATGTATCTACACCCACATTCACATAAGCTCCCTTTGTCGCCACATGGTTTCAAGATGAGTCCCACTGCGTGGTACCTTTGGCAAGTCTCTTCTGGTGCAACCCCCAGCACACCAATACCTTGCATGTGAATTTGGTACGAACGAAAACGTTGTATATATATATATATATATATATATATATATATATATAGTAGAAATATGTTACGAAAAGAAAAATAAAATACACGTGGAAATGTAAGGGTAAAATATGAAAAATCAACGAAAATGCATTTTCGTTGATTTTTCATATTTTACCCCTATATATATATATCTATATATCACTTTTCCGAGCGTCAAACTGATACACCTGGTTGTTGTTCATGCACCTGTCTTTGTCTTTTGTTTTTCTGTAAATTTCAACTACATATATATATATATATATATATGTGTGTGTGTTTACTGTCTGTCTTTCTGTCTGTTTGTCTAACGCGATTGCAGCGTAGAAGCCATAAGTTAATCATTCAGAAACAAACAGAGGCCATTAACTTCACTCAAACATTTATTTGTAAAATGTTGTCGAAATTTTCTTCGCTCGAAACTGCGACCTGTTCGTTGCCAAAAACATTTGTGCTGCATCTGTTTAAGCGAAGTTGACAGCCATTGTGTGTTTCTGATTGGCTAACTTGTGTCTTCCACGCTACAATTGCTTTCCGCCCACGACCTCAGATTAAGACACTTGCTATACACATCTCCGTAATATCGATTCAAACGGTTCTCCCATGTTAAATGTAATAATTTCTTACCTAGGTAAAAAGCTTACGTGGG
>NW_021830536.1:0-4587 GCF_006345805.1 Octopus sinensis | reverse complement strand
GGAACGCTACCTTGGACACGCATATTGATTATGTGGGAATGGATAGGAATAGAAGGGGGTGTAAGTGCCTCAAAGACCTACTCAGACGTTTCCATTTGTATGTGACAGGTCCGACTCGAACATCCGAACGTGCCAACGTGGACTTGGACAAACCGCGTCGGATCGTCGAGATCTTATCTAGATAAAATTCTATGCAGGACAGCGGATAGAGATAGTGTAGGATGTCCACAATTTAAAATAGTCAGCTACACAGATCACAAATTTGTGACGTGTACGCTCGACTTAGATAAGACACATAGACATGGTCCCGGTTACTAGAAACGGAACACGTCGCTCTTAGCGCGACAGGTTTACAGGAACCGGATTAGCGAGTTAATTAAGAGGGCGCTGACGGGAGCCGTCGTTAACAACCGCTGGTGGTACGCCCTGAAAATGGCAATAAAATCGGAATCAATTAGGTTTAGCAAGGAATTAGGGATAGATCGAAATAGAGTAGAGGGAGACCTGGCAGCGCAACCAGCGTGCTGGCTGCGAGGATGGCCCTCGACCAACACCTCAACGCCAAGCACGAGGGTTGCGTCGTCAGAGCTAAAATGCGTGCCTTAATGAACGAAGGGATCGAAGCTGCGCGAGAGGCCCGGGTAGCAGAGGTGCAGCGTGGCAACAGAGCCACCATTCGGTCGCTAATAGATCAACAGGGATGCAGCTTACTCGAACCCGAAAGGATGTGTGAGGCCTTTCAACAGCACTTTGCTCGACTGTTTGGTACGAGTGGTGGGTCGGAACGCGGGATGGATTTCAGTGCCTACCTGACCGACCTGCCGCGGCTCTCGGCAAGAGAAGCGGAGTGTTGCGAAAGTCCCATCACAGCCGCTGACGTACGGGATGCGATGGAGGGCTGCGCGAGGGATAAGTCGCTTGGTTTGGATGGCTTACCCTACGAGCTGTATTGTCAAATGCCAGACTTGTTTGGCGATCTCTTGGCATCAGTCTACTGCAACTGGCAACAAAACGGGAGAATCCCCGGTTTCGTGAGCCGAGGTGCAGTGACGTTACTGAAGAAAGACCCAAACAAGGGGAATTTTATAGATAATTTCAGGCCCATCACTCTGCTCAACGCAGATTTGAAAATTTTGGCCAAAGTAATAGCCGAGAGGTTGGCGCTTGTCATTGGTAAACTGGTCGACAGGGTGCAAAACATGCGCCGTGTCGGGCAGAACCATACATAACAACCTCCATCTGATGCGCTACATTGTGGACAGGGTAGTTAAGGATCCTGGCATTGGTGGGGCGTTGATCAATTTGGATCAGTCTAAAGCCTTCGATAGGGTCGGCGCTTCTGTATGTATTGACTCTCGAGCCGCTACTGCGGAAGCTGGCGACACTGAGGGGCATCCCACGGGAACTGGGTTGCGGGACGAGCGTGTCGGCATATGCGGACGATATCACCGTCATAGTGTTGAGCGAAAAACACATCAAGATGATAGGCGAGACACTAAGAAAATACGAAACGGTGACGGGAGCGAAGATTAACCCGGAAAAGTAGTGCGTCTCGATAGCATTGCCAAGCCAGGGATTTCTGGAAGTTATCCATAGGCCCCGGCCCGAACGTCGTCCTGAACAAGCGGGTTTGGAATTTCTCGTCGACGCCCAGGTTTATATATATATTCAGATGAATATGGTACTGAAGTTGAGGCACCAGAATTTAGTACGGTATTATCGATACTATTTCAAAATATGGTGATTAAAATCAAAATAAGCAACAATGTAATCCAGAGGTAACGCAGTACGATCGTTTCAAGCAACTCCATTTAATTGAAAATTGCAATCATTGCATCAATTTAAATGCAGAGCAATCCTCGGCTGCCTAAAGACATAGAATTTAATTAAATTAAAACAGATGGACACATTTGTATAATTACGCCTAAAATCTCCAAGAAGGTATAGAGATAGACAAATAATATGCTGTCTCTACTTCAGCATATATATATATATATATATGTGTGTGTGTGTGTGTGCCTGTATGCATATATATTTATGTATACAAACACATATACTCCTTTACTTTTTACTTGTTTCAGTCATTTGACTGCGGCCATGCTGGAGCACCGCCTTTAATCGAGCAACTCGACCCCGGAACTTATTCTTTTGTAACCCAGTTCTTATTCTATCGTTCTTTTGCCGAACCGCTAAGTAATGGGGACATAAACACACCAGCATCGGTTGTCAAGCAATGCTAGGGGGACAAACACAGACACACAAACACGCACACACACATATATATATACTTATATACGACGGGCTTCTTTCAGTTTCCGTCTACCAAATCCACTCACAAGGCTTTGGTCGGCCCGAGGCTATAGTAGAAGACACTTGCCCAAGGTGCCACGCAGTGGGACTGAACCCGGAACCATGTGTTTGGTAAACAAGCTACTTACCACACAGCCACTCCTGCGCCTAACATGTACATACCATATACGTGTAAATATTTATGTATGTGTGTACACACACGCACACACACGTTGTGTTGTGTTTATTCACAATACACACAAACAAATGTAGATCAGATAACATACAAAGTTAAATCCCGAGCTTTAAAATTCTCTTCTCCATGGAAGAATGTGTTATAATTGCCAAATAGAAATTAAGCCTAGTTCCCCTTGAGACACGGATAAAACATCAAGAATCAAAAATTCTCCAAATTTGACAAGCTCTTACGAAAAAGAGTGGATTCTTGTCTGGAGATGAGAAGACAAGTATGGACACATGTTTCGGCCTCAATAGGCGTCATCAACACGACCGTTGTCATAACCGCTCTTCAGCAGTCAAGACATATATAAATCAATACAAAAAAACAGAAATCAATACAGAAAAGAAAACATAGTTATAAGACAAGTAATTATGCCAATTACCTAGGCTATAAATATGCTCTTCACTTATAGATATTTATTATTGTATATGCGTTCCTTGGACATGTGATGTTTTGAAGACGTTTATTGATGCAGAAACATGTGTCCAAATTGTCTTCTCATCTCCAGACAAAAAGCCCATTGTTTTCTTGAATAGCGTGTCAGTTTTGGAGAATTATTGATTCTTCTGATTAGCTCACGTTGTTAAGTGGAGCTAGTTGCATTTGCATTCTCTACAATTATGTTGCATTCTCTAGAGGCAGAGATAATTTTAATAAAACATAACTTATGTTATATGGTATTCGATATATCTATCTATCTATCTATCTATCTATCTATCTATCTATCTATCTATCTATCTCATCTATATCTATCTATCTATCTATCTATCTGTCTATCTATCTATCTATCTATCTATCTATCTATCTATCTATCTATCTATCTATCTATTAGCTATCATCTATCTATCTATCTATCTATCTATCAATCTATCTATCTATCTATCTATCTATCTATCTATCTATCTATCTATCTATCTATCTATCTGTCTGTCTATCTATCTTCTATCTGTCTGTCCGTCTGTCTTCTGTCTCTGGTCTGTCTGTGTATCTATCTATCTGTCGGTAACTATCTAATCTATCTATCTATCTATCTATCTATCTATCTATCTATCTATCTATCTATCTATCTATCTATCTATCTATCTATCTATCTATCTATCAATTAATCTCTCTCTCTCTCTCTCTATTTATCTATCTATCTTTCTGTCTGTCTGTCTGAATATCTATATATATGTGTATGTGAGTCTATGTATATATATATATATATATATATATATATATGTGAAACACACACATACACATCTATATCATGTATGTGTGGTTTATGTATATTAATGTAGATTGCAAAATAGATATTGGCTAAGGCCTGGCTGTATGGGTGATTGGTTTGAATATTGCGTGGATAGATCGATGAATAAATATAGAAACAGACATATCCGTATAATATTCAACCACCACAAACATACCCGTTCGATTACATCAGAGGGAAAGAGAGTGAGAGAGAGAGAGAGAGAGAACGAGAGAGAGAGAGAGAGAGAGAGAGAGAACGAGAGAGAGAGAGAGAGAGAGAGAGAGAGAGTAGACCATGAAATAATTGGATAAATATATATAGACATACATTTGCATAACGATAGCCCGCAAATAAAAGCTACACACACACATGCACACATATATATGCATGTATATATAAGTATATATATATATATATGTATGTATATAGGTAGATAAATGGACACATGTATATGTGTGTGTGTGTGTGTACACATATATATGTACTATATATACACACACACACACACACACACACACACACACACACACACACATATATATATCTATATATATATAGATGTATACAGGAATGTATATAGAGGTATATACACATACAGAAACAGACAGGCACACACACACGCACATATTATATATATATATATATATATATATATATATATATATGTATATAGATAGATAAATGGACACATGTACATGTGTGTGTATGTGTACATATATATATGTATATATACGCACACACACACACACACACACACACATATATCCATACGTTCGCACGCACAAACATTTTTGCGTCATAAAATTTTGAAACTTTGGGAGACGTG
>NW_021830535.1:2500-4551 GCF_006345805.1 Octopus sinensis | reverse complement strand
AGATAGATAGATAGATAGATAGATAGATAGATAGATAGATAGATAGATACATACATACATACATACATACATACATACAACATACATAATACATACATACATAGGCAGGCAAACAGACAGATAGACAGACAGATAGATTGACAGATAGATAGGTCTTGCATACATACATATGTTATAAATACATATGTTTGTTAGTATGTTCATCTGTGTATGTGTTGCTCTCCGCATCAACATCACCATCACCACTATCACCATCATCACTACTATCACCAATACCACCACTCCTACCCCCACCACTACCATCACCACCACTACCACCACCACCACCTAAACCATTACTCTACACCCACCACTACCACAATCACCGTTGGTCTACCACCGTTCAATGGCCAGGCCATTATCTTTCATAATTGTTGTTGGCCGCAACGATGAAATGTGTTCAAGATTCGGCCACATCCGAGCTTATTGTTTGCCATTTCCGGTTCACCTATCATGTCCAATCTAAATCTGTTAACCTCGTGGGTCAAGCACAGCATTTTACACTGCTCAAGGATGATAGGGTTGTGGTGGCAGGGGCTGGAATACGGCCCCGAAAGAGGCGGGGGGGTTTGGGTAGAACATTAGGATTTCCCTTCCATTATATATTCATTGCTGACAAAAAATATAAAAAACCGCAACCACAAAATATCGATGATGTCTCACAAAGCAAGAACAACAACAACACAACAACAGTAACAACAATAATACTAATAATAATACAACAGCAATAATACAAACACAAATGAACAAATTACATGACTCCCCCTCCTTTTTTGTACTCTTTCCCTCCCACCCCTAAGAATATGTTTCCGTTCCGATCCCCACCTATCTTCCCCTTCTATACCTAACTGCCGAACTTACCCTCTCCACCCGCCTCGCATCCCGGATAACATTGTCCAGACTTCTACAGCCATTGACGCCTCAATCGCCACAGTCGTTGCAATCGCCACAACCATCATTGGGTTATCATATGTTTGTAGGTAGCTAGGTATATTTGTATGTACATCAGCATGCACGCATACATATATCTCTACACTTACACACACACACACACACACCACACACACACACACACACACACACACGCGCACACGCACACACACACGCACACATACATGTATATGTACATATCTTGAACATGTGTAAATTGTAGATGCACGAATAATTATCCCCTGAACAATAGGTTCTTGAAAAACATCTAGTACACACGGACAACATCGTGGACTTCAACGGAAAAACAAAAAACAACCATTTCATCGATATGTACTTACATACATACATACATACATACATAAGAACGCCTACCCTGAACTATTGATAAATCTGCAGTCACTCTCTCCACATTACAAGTTCAGGTTTATACCTGTAATTATCGGAGCCCTGGCATACGTAACATACTGCCTAAATACCAATCTTGAGAAATTAGGTCTTTCAAAACCAGAAACGAGAAGGCTAATTTTTCCTTCATTCTCTTTGGATGCATCTCGCTCCGACGAAGAGCTGCGCTTGAAACGTTGACAACCCTCTCCTATCTTGAGCAAGTCCTTACGTTCGTTTTCCACACTTTTTTCCGGTTTTTAATTATTTATTCTTTCAATAGACTATATATATATATATATATATATATATATATATACAATCCTGTAAATAATAAAATGGTATTTATATTTATGGTATTATATTTACAATCCTGTAAATAATAATAATGGTATTTTTTTATATAAGCTTAAAGCTTATGGTGGTCACCGTGCAATGACGAAGGAAAATATTCTAATAAAGGGTCATATAAGCCCTTGGCAGAAAAAACAAAGCTTTCCTAACCGAGTGGGAGTAGAACCCGTATCGCTCCCACGCGGATAGGAAAGCTTTCTTTTTTCTATCGGGGGCATATATGCCCCTTTATTAGACTATTTTCCTTCGTCATTGCAAGGTGATCGTCATAAACTTTAAGCTTATATAAAAAATACCATATATATATATATATATATTATTCCTTTATTTGTTTCAGTCAT
>NW_021830533.1:0-4758 GCF_006345805.1 Octopus sinensis | reverse complement strand
CACTTACTCTTTACTCTTTTACGCTTTGACTTGTTTCAGTCATTTGACTGTGACCATGCTGGAGCACCGCCTTTAGTCGAGCAAATCGACCCCGGGACTTATTCTTTGTAAGCCCAGTACTTATTCTATCGGTCTCTTTTGCCGAACCGCTAAGTGACGGGGACGTAAGCATACCAGCATCGGTTGTCTAGCAATGCTAGGGAGGCAAACACAGACACACACACACATACGACAGGCTTCTTTCAGTTTCCGTCTACCAAATCCACTCACAAGGCATTGGTCGGCCCGGGGCTATAGCAGAAGACACTTGCCCAAGATGCCACGCAGTGGGACTGAACCCGGAACCATGTGGTTGGTTAGCAAGCTACTTACCACACAGCCACTGTGTGAGATATTTGGAATTCTGTTGAAAATTTTCGAACCTTTGTTCTCAGATTTTGTTCAACCAAAGCATTTAATCCATCATGCCGAATAACTGATTTTGGCTTACCCCTTGGTTTATTTTCAAAGCTATCAACTCCTGAACGAGAGCTTTGGAGCCATCTCTGAACAGTTCTAATGTCGACAAAACCATTACCAAAGGCCCGCTTGATATTCCGTAGAGCTTCTGTGGCAGAGTGACCCAGTCTGTACTCATACGAGAAAAGCACTCAACATAGTTTGGTTGTTATCATTTTCATAAGTTCTGTGGGTACGAAGTTTGAATACCAATATTGCTGGGAAAGAAAAAGAGTCAAGATTAAATGCTAGGTATACATAATTGGGTTTTTAAATGACTGAAATAACAAGTAATTAAAAATGCGACATTTCATGTGAAACAACCTATTTTCAGTTGTGTTTGTTAGTTTCTTTGTTTGTTTGTCCGTGGACAAGGTATCTCAAGAACCGCTGAGTGGATTCGGATGAAACTTTCAGTGATGCTTGGCTTCGTGACAGGCACGAACTGATTAGATTCTGGGATCGATCCGGCACCGGACAAGGATTCTAGATTCTTTTTCCGGTTTTCTTACTAAATTTTTGAGAGCGATCGGGTTCATTTTTAGTATTCTTGCTTGTGAGAGAAGTCGAGTTTATTTCAGATATCCTCATTTAAAAAATCATCTCTGGCTAATCGTTGAGAGGACATTGGTGCTGCCTTGGCGGAGGTTTTCGCTCTCTGAATGCTCTTGTTATTATTATTATTATTATTATTATTATTATTATTATTATTATTATTATTATTATTATTATTAGAGAGAGTTACAGGTTGCCAAAGAAGAGATCAGACAAAACATCAAACTAGATACTAACAAGAAATAAATCAATATCAGCAGAACAGGTTCTTCAGAAAAGTCAAAGCAAATTTTACCAACAACGGAACAATGAGACTGGACATCAAAGCGAATGATGCGCTAAATACGGAAATAGCAAAGGACTTTTGTTAGACTGTTTGGAGTATAGATATTCAGTATAATATAGAAGTGAAAAGGATGCGGAAAATTAAAATTGGAATGGAAAATAGGTCAAGACAAGAAAATATAAATGTTAAATATTATAGGAGAGAAAATGAAAAAGATGGCTTTTAGAAATACCAAATTGGAAAGCCTCCGGACGAGATCGTGTTCGGGGATTCAGGTTCAACAATGTTACAAGTATACACAACCATCTACAATCATTTTTATTTATTTATTTATGTACTGACTGTATAGAAAATGGAGCACCAATATGGGTGGGAAAAGGGAAAAGGGGAAACCGATGGTAATACAAAAGGACAAAGATAAGAGAAGCGAAGTCAATAATTAGGGACCTATTAAATTCTTATCGTTACAATGGAAATTATTAACTGGCCTCATAGCAAATGAACTGCATAGTTTTCTAAAGAAGGAGAATCTGTTGTCAGAAGAGTAAAACTTATGCAGAAAGAAGTCAAGTACTATTGCTAGTAGGATAATAAATGAGACACGAATAAGAAAGAAAATTTTTTAGAAAGAAGGACTCTAAGAACTTGGATAGTTTACAAGAAAGCATATGATAATGTACCACACTGTTGACACTTGAAGTGGCTGAGGATGCTCGGGGTGAATGAGCAAAATAAACACATTTTTTAGAAAAAGTAACGAGAAATGGAACTGAAATGCAAAAGTGAGTCATTGGGAAGTATGAAAATATGGAGGGGTATCATTCAGGGAGACTCACTCTCTCTGTCTCAGTTCGTCATTGCGTTAATAGTTCAGACAAAAATACTGAGAAAATCCACATTTGCAAATGAACTAGCGAAAACCAAGGTGAAAATAACCTATCTGATATGGATTATTTAGTCGGCCGAGGCTATAGCAAAAGATACTCGCCCAAGATGCCACACAGTGGGACTGAACCCAGAACCATGTGGTTGGGAAGCAAGCTCTTTACCACACAGCTACGCCTGCGCCTAGCATCTTGTCTCACAGCCACTCCTGCGCCTTTATAACAAATTGGCTGCTTATATAAAAAAAAACAAGTACGGTTTACTAAGAGCAGATATAGTACCCATTTCTTTACTACCCACAAGGGGCCAAACACAGAGAGGACAGACAAACGGATTAATCGATTATATCGACCCCAGTGTGTAACTGGTACTTATTTAATCGACCCCGAAAGGATGAAAGGCAAAGTCGACCTCGGCGGAATTTGAACTCAGAACGTAGTGGCAGACGAAATACTGCTAAGCATTTCGCCCGGCGTGCTAACGATTCTGCCAGCTCGCCGCCTGTACCGTGAAACTCGAGTTACGAGAAAGATATTAATAAACTATATACAACAAAGATTCTCAATCGGGATTCATATGGCCCCTAGGGGGTTCTTATAATTTTTGCTGTTATGTGTAATAAATTGGCTATATTCTTTTCTTTCTTTTTATTTTTTTACTCGTTTCAGTCGTTTTGACTACGGCCATGCTGGAGCACCGCCTTAAAGGGTGTTAGTCGAAGAAATCGCCCCCAGGACTTATTAAAGCGAGGCTGTGTGGTAAGAAGCAAGCTTCTCCCCAACCACATGGTTCTGGGTTCAGTCCTACAGCGTGGCATCTTGGGCAAGTGTCTTCTACTACAGCCTCAATCCGACCAAAGCCTTGTGAGTGGATTTAGTATACAGAAACTCTGTGTGTGTGTGTGTGTGTGTGTGTGTGTGTGTGGTGTGTGTGCGTGTGTGTGTGCGTGCGTGTGTTTGTGTTTGTCTTCCACCATCGCTTGACAACCGATGGTGGTGTGTTTATATCCTCCGTAACGTAGCGGTTCGGCAAAAGAATCCAATAGAATAAGTACTAGACTCACAGAGAATAACTCCTGGGGTCAGGATAGAAGGAAAAGTCGGTGGAACTTGAGCTCAGAAGGTAAAAACAGACGAAATAACGCACGACGTGCTAACGATTCTGCCAAATCCCTGCCTTGTGATATGTAAAATAATTTAACATTTTATTTTTATACAATTGCTAATATATCATTATAAAAAATAAAAGAGGATCCTTTTTTTAGCATCGAATCGCTATGGGGGTTCGATTAAGAAAAACAGGAACCAAAGGGGTTCAGAGATTAAAAAAAAAAAATTGAGAACCGATGTTACATACGTTTTAGAATTTGTTAGAGTTCTTTGCGTTCCGTGTTCAAATCCCACCATGACTTACTTTGGCGATAAACTTATCGGCTTAACACTATCCGGCTTAACACTACCACCTGGACCTTGAGTGCCTTGAGTGCCTTTAGCAGAGTCAACTCTGGTGCCAGCAATTAAACCAGATCTCCAGTTTGCAAGCAGCTTCCTCCTTCTTTCTCACTAATCTCGGAAGCCATACTAATCCTTATCTCTTTAAGCCAGAAAAAGAAGACTTTCGCCTACCTTACGCAATTTTTGATTTTATCTATGTATCTCTCCCTCTCTCCCTCTTTCCCTCTCTCTCTATTCTCTTTCTCCCTCACTTCCTTTTCTCTTTCTGTCTATCTATCCTTCTCTCTCTCTTTTCTCTCTCCGTCTCTTCATCCGCCCTCTTCTCTCTCTCTTTTCCTTCTCTCCATCTCTCTCTATTTCCCTCTTTCTTTTCCTTCTCTCTCCCTCTCTCTCTCTTCCTCTCCCTCCTTCTCTCCCTCTTGCTCTCTTCTTCTCCCTCCTTCTCTCCTTCTGTCTCTACTCTCTCCCGTCTCTACCGCACTTCTCTTTCTGTTTATCTATCCTTCTCTCTCTCTCCCTTTTCTCTCTCCATCTCTTCATCCTCCCACTTCTTTCTCTCTCTTTTCTTTCTCTCCCTCTCCCTCTCTCTGTCTACCTCTTTCTTTTGCTCCTCTCACTCTCTCTCTCTCTCCCTCTCATTCTGTGGTGTCCTTCTTTTACCAAGTTCTCTCAGACATAAAACACAAAGCCCACCACCAACACCGCCAAAATGGTGACTTAGAGAGGCGTGAAATCTAAATATCACGTGACTTTGCGACATCTGATGCCTGACCGTTGTTCGCAGAGACATGATTGGTCAGTTTTTTTCTTTTGTTTTATTTTTTAATCAATGATTTTATGATTTTGTCAAAATTCTGGTGTTTTTCCTTTTCTTCGTCTTGGCACATTTTCCAAGCTTGAAAAGCTGAAGAATGGACTCGTCCGTGTGAAACATCCCCTCTCCCCTTTAGTTTGAGTCCTCCATCTAAACACAAAGCGACACTCAATACCAATGTTACGGGTTTGAACCCAAAACGAAAGCCAACGTTATAGACGAAGCTAGAAAGGGAAACATACGGGATTCTGCTGGTGTTGGTGGTT
>NW_021830532.1:0-4597 GCF_006345805.1 Octopus sinensis | reverse complement strand
ATGTTGGACACTGAACGAGTGCGTGCAGAACGGTTTCGTCGCTCTGACCGCATCTCGGGCAGGTCGGCCCCGTGTTTCTCGAGCCGTGTCTGTAGAGCTTATCCCGAACGGGTAGCGCTTCTCGGTAGCACTGCCAGGCCAGGGATCTCTGGAAGTTGTCCATGGGCCCTGGCCCGAAAGTCGTCCCGAACCGGGCGGGTCAGGTACCTCGTCGACGTCCAGGTTCGCCCCGAGCTCGTCGTCGTACCACCCCTCCACTAAACCCCTATAGAATGCTTTGGTTGTGTTGAAGTCACTTAAGGTCGACCCAGGACGGCAGAGTTGCTTGAGAGCAACGCGACACTCGCGGTGCCATTCACCCTTCCTCGGCCTCTTTTGATCCACGACTGCAGTTCGGTCATGGAGACGAGCTGCGGGAAAGCGTGCCTCACAAACGGCGACCACACCTGTTCACCGTCGTCTACATAGAGCCAGAGAGTGTCGCAGTCTCAGCGCGTGTCTGCGCATCATCAACCACGGCATGCCCAGCCTCCTTTAACGGGTGTTGACAGCAAATGGATCGCCTGACCATCGGGACGCATCCTTTCCACAAGAAGCGAAAGAGGATGCGTTGTAGTTTGGTGATGGTAGGGTCGGGACAAGGTACGACGGTCAGGCGGTAGTAGATGACGGACGCGATGTACGTGTTCGCCACCTCCGCTCGACCTTTTAGGGACAGTTTCCTCTCGGCCCATTGCCGGGCGAGGGTGACCACCCTACTCGTTATCTCGTTCCAGTTCTTCTCCACTTATAGATAGATAGATAGATAGATAGATAGATAGATAAGGGGTTCGAACCCGCTAAATTGTGGCTGCAAAGCGACGTCTTATAACTACATAACTATGTTTATATATCTTTCACAGGATTTTCATGGATTCCTCGTATTAATACGTTTGTTGAGAAGCTTTTTTTTTAAAGATTATATATAAATGATCAGTTATATTGTAATAAGTAATAGCTAAAAATCTCTTCAGTTTATTATTTAGAAAATATAACAGATCCGACATGGTAGTTTCGTTTTTATTGATATGTAATTGAAGAAACATCTAAATATCGTTTCGTCTGTTCGGATTCATTTTAATCTTTTCATTAGAAGACCAAAAAACTTTTTGCATACATTTCTAACTTTCTCGGGTTATATATTTTAATAAATTTTTTGAGTCGCTGCTTATTAATATTATACAAGATCAGTAAATGACACTGCTATATACTGGAGAGATACTCTTTACTCTTTTTACTCTTTTACTTGTTTCAGTCATTTGACTGCGGCCATGCTGGAGCACCGCCTTTAGTCGAGCAAATTGACTCCAGGACTTACTCTCTGTAAGCCTAGTACTTATTCTATCGGTCTCTTTTGCCGAACCGCTAAGTTACGGGGACGTAAAAAACACACCAGATCGGTCGTCAAGCGATGTTGGGGTGAAAAACACAGACACACACAACATACACACATATAAATATATACATACATACACACACACACACACACACATATATATATAGTCTATATGTATGTATGTATAATATAATATATAATATTATATATATATATATATATATATTATATATTATATATATATATATAATGTATATATATATATGTATATATATATATATGTATTATATATGTATGTATATACATACGACGGGCTTCTTTCAGTTTCCGTCTACAAAATCCACTCACAAGTCTTTGGTCGACCGAGGCTATAGTAGAAGACACTTGCCCAAGATGCCACGCAGAGGAAATGAACCGGAACCATGTGGCTTGTAAGCAAGCTACTTACTACACAGCCACTCCTGCGCACTATGCATAATTATTTATATCTATCTTATAACGAGACGTTATACGTACGGGTAAGTATACGACCTTAGAATTATAGCCAGTGATTAACGTTTGTTGTGCTTGATCGGCCTATCCAACGGTTAATACTCCACTTCTCATTCCTCATTCCGTCATCCCTCAGCAGACTGATATTTCGTTTAAAACAAAATGTAATCAGTTTTGCCTCTGTGAGTGTATGTATAAATGTATGTATAAATGCTGGAGGAAAAGAATATCAGCACGTAGCGCTACTTACGTGACTTTCCCTTGGGATCATAAACATGAAGTCTCTTCTAATGGAATTAGAACATAAAACCGTGAGACACCGAACTATATACCATAACCTATTTCATTTTAGTTCCATATATCTGCATAACGAAATCTATATATACAGTATAAGAATACGTACACAAATATTTGCAGCGTACATAAACAAGCAGAGCAATACATGAAGATAATATAACAAACAAAGTTCATACAAATAAAACACAAAGGCCTCTGGAGATGAACTTAGCAGCAAAGGAATGGAATTAATCACAAATTAATATGAAATAATAGAACGGCTAAATGTATTCGTTGTCAGTATGTATTGGTGTTGATTTTTGAAACGACGTCTGTGAAAATCTAATGTATAGAATAGAAATAGTTGGATGAAAACATGGAAACATTGACGAAGGAATTAGATATTGTTATTGTTTATATAAAGGGTGATGATGTGTCAGAACAGTCAGACTGTCGACAAAAATTGCGTTGTAGTATTTCTTTCGGCTCTTTACAGAACTGAGTTCAAACCTCGCCGAGGTTAACTTTCCCTTCAACCCACCACGTAGTCAATAACAATGTAATTGAAAACATAAAGTATCGGTCAAGTATTTTGAGTGACGGTATCGACTAATGCTCTCCCTTCAACATTACAGGCCTTGTACTTAAATTACAAACAATATTGCCATTGTTTAAGGCGGTGAGCTGGCAGAATCGTTTGTATGCCATGCAAAATACCTATTTCTTTACTATCCACAAGGAGCTAAACACAGAGAGGACAGACAAACGGATTAAGTCGATTATATCGACCCCAGTGCGTAACTGGTACTTATTTAATCGACGCAGAAAGGATGAAAGGTAAAGTCGACCTCGGTGGAATTTGAACTCAGAACGTAACGGCAGACGAAATACCTATTTCTTTACTACCCACAAGGGGCTAAACACAGAGAGGACAAACAAGGAAAGACAAACGGATTACGTCGATTACATTGACCCCAGTCCGTAACTGGTACTTATTTAATCGACCCCGAAAGGATGAAAGGCAAAGTCGACCTCGGCGGAATTTGAACTCAGAACGTAGCGACAGACGAAATACCGCTTAGTATTTCGCCCGGCGTGCTAACGTTTCTTCTAGCTCGCTGCCATGCAAAATACCGCTAAACATTTTGTCCGTCTTTGCATCCTGAGTTCAAATTCCTCCGAGGACGGCTTTGCCCTTCCTCCTTTCGAGGTCAATGGAAAAGGCGCCAGTTCAGCATTGGGGTCGATATTATCGAATATACCCCTCTCCCAATTTCAGGCACTGTGTCTATTGTAGAAAGGACTATTATCAAGGCAGAATCGTTAGCACGACGGGCAAAATTTCTGGCCTGGGGACAAAATTTAAAACCAATATTGCCGTTGTTTAACACCACGTGAACGCTAATTGAATAGACATATGATCAGAGGTTCTTCAGTTGTTAATTTCCCCTCTGGGCGTAGTATATCTAATAATGCACAAGGACATAAAGAATGTAGATTTGGTTGATATCTATAGCTGATCGAGTAACCTAAAATACATGATACAATGTTAAACAAGATCATTCACATTTGGAATTACATTATGTGGCACAGCAGAGGAATGCTTCGTTGTATATGAAAGTCACTCTAACTTTAAAAAAAGCCATACGAATGTGAAAAACAAAATCTACGCACACACACGCATATACGCGCGCACACACATACACACTCACACATGGTACACGGGGATGGAAAAGGTTACTAAAGAGGTCACAAATGTGTGACAAAAAATGTCAAGACAATTGACATAAGACAAAATAAGAACAATAATAAATTAGTAAAATACGAATGTACAGTGCGTGTGTTTATTTGGCATGGAAACAAAAATGACCGTCCCGAAATATAGCAATAAAAATTTAATATTTTGATAAAGTTTAAAATATTATTGAAATTCAACACAATGACCAGAATACTATTTTGGTGTTAACACATTTCCAGTTCCAATTAGCAATAAATTATTGATCTATTGCATTGAGTTAGAACGGTGGTTCTCAACCATTTTTCCCACTCGAACCCATTTGATTTATATTCCAGTCGTGTAGATCCCCCATAACTATTCTTAGATTATTCTTATTTTTTTTTAAATATCTTACTATACTTTTAAAATTATTATGAATTGCGTAAAAAAATTGTTAAAATATTTAGTGTATTGTAGAAGTATGTGAAGGTGCAGGGCTCAGTGGTTAGAGCGTAGACTTTACGATCGTAAGGTTGTGAGTTCGAATCCCGGACCAGGCTGCGTGTTGTGTTCTTGAGCAAGACACTTTATTTGACGTTGCTCCAGGTCACTCCACTGTAGAAATGAGTTGCGACGTCACAGGTGCCAAGCTGTATCGGCCTTTGCCTCTCCCTTGGATAACACTGGTGTCGTGGAAAGGGGAGGCCAGTGGCATGGGCGAGTGTGGTCTTCCATAA
>NW_021830531.1:0-4627 GCF_006345805.1 Octopus sinensis | reverse complement strand
GTACATCCTACATATATATGTATATATACGTGCATATGTGGAAACAGGACGTCATAAAAACGTGAACAAAAAGAGAAACGAGAACATAAAAAACATAGAAAACGAACCTTTTTTCGAACAACGAAAGAAACAAATATAGAAACGAGACAGGCAACATAAAGATATTCCCTTCATCAGTTGTCTCCTGTTCTTTCTACACCGCGTTTTGAAGGTAGGGACAAGACGCGACTTCGTTAAAACAGTCCTTCCCGCAAAGCAAATTAAATACAATTTGGGATTTTTTGCGGCGGGTTAAAGTGACACACATACATACATACATACATACACACACACATATATATATATATACATATATGTATACATGCATACATACTTACACACGCTAAACGGCCAACAAAAGAACTTCAATAGAGCTCAGTGGATCAAAAAACCGACAGAGAAATATTTTCGATACAAAATGCAATGTTGCTTAGTCTTCATGCAGTTAACCAGCGCTCTTGGGATTATCCTCATCACATCACTTGATTTATAGACGCAGGGATAAAGAGTCGAGTCAAACCTTGTGGTATTTACAATAAAGAAGGCGGCGAGGTGGCAGAAACGTTAGCACGCCGGGCGAAATGCGTAGCCGTATTTCGTCTGCCGTTACGTCCTGAGTTCAAATTCCACCGAGGTCGACTTTGCTTTTATCCTTTCGAAGTCGATTAAATAAGTACCAGTTACACACTGGGGTCAATATAATCGACTTAATCCGTTTGTCTTTCCTTGTTTGTCCTCTCTGTGTTTAGTCCCTTGTGGGTAGTAAAGAAATAGGTATTTACAATAAAGAAACTTTATAAAGATACAATAAAGAAACTTTAAAGTATCTAATTCGTAGCTAAGCACCGAACTAGATGCATTAAAGTTTTTCTTTAATATTCTAAGAGAAGGCTGAGACTGTTCTGTGTTTGCCTTCAATTTTGGGGTTTATTCTTCCATCTAGGTTCATCAACAGCAACATTTGTTTGATAACAATTTATTCCCCTCTCTCACACACATTCTTTATTTCAGTTACCCCTAACCAGGATAACGATAACTATCTGCTTGCGAGTTGGCGCCATATCCTTCACAAGCGACCACCGTTTACGTATTCCATCGTTGAGTGACCAAAAGAAAGAAAAGAAAGATAGCTTCGAAATAACCTCCAAATTGTTGCGTATCGTCGTATGAGATGAGGTGTCCGTGTAAATGAGAAACTAAAACCAAACCAAAGAAAATAGAGAAGCGCGTGAAATATATTAGATTTACTTCTCTGATAAGAGTGATTAACGAACTAATAAGGCGAAACTGGGGCGCTGTATGACGCCATTTTGGAAACGCTTGAGTTGGCAGCCATATCATCTCTATGCATTTCGCTTTTAACAAACATTCTTTATTAGACTTCCGTTGAAGAAAAAGAGAGAAAGAAAAAATGTAGAAAATAAATGGCACTTTCGTTGTTTTATCATATTTGTTTATTTTCTTACTTATCGTGGCATCACTGAGTGAAATTTCGAAGCCAGAGTTTAACAATGCTTGTAAATAGTATATTATGACAGGTTCGGCATCGTATTTCTGACACCTCACTTAATAAAGCAACCAGCAAAATAAATTGTATTTTAAGCGGATAAAGTCCTGAATAAACATCTTAAATATAAATGATTTCAGGGTTTAAAGATCAAGGAGGGTTTCTCATGTAATGAGATGGGAAGAGAAGGAGCGAAGATACCTCATTAACTTGTTTACCAAGTTTAAATCTGATATTAATTTAAGCATGTTTATAAGAGACAACGTATATATATATACACACACCCATAAATATATACATACATTCGCGGCATGCATGTGTGTGCGTGTGTGTGTGAGTACATATGTGTAAACATAATGTTTATACATTTTCTTATATATAAAAGATTTTGTGATATAAATATGCATAGACATGAAAGTATATACACACACACACACCTATGCATATGTATACATGCATATGCATACGTGCATATATATGGGCGTAGCCGGGATCTGGACTGGGTGGATCATTAAAATGCAACCAATTTTTAAACACCAAATTCATGAAAAAAAATGATTACACACACACACACACACACACACACTCACACACACACAGACACACACACACACACTCTCTCTCTCTCTCTCTCTCACACACACACACACACTCACACAAACACATACACTGCAACACCTAAACCATTAGGCGTGTGGCCTACTGGTTAGGGTATGGCGCTAACGATAGCTTGATCGTGGGCTCGATTTCCGAGTCGGGTGGCGTATTGTGCTTTTGTGCAAAACACTTCATTTCACTTTGCTCTCGTGGCTGGCAGAAATGTAGAATCGTTGGAGCATCTGCAGAAATGCTTAATCGTATATCTTCCAGCTCTCCACATTCAGAGTTCAAATCCCACCTGCCTGGAAAAGGTAACGGGAGGTACTTCAGTATACATCCAAAGTCAAGTCATGGTAGCCAAAGTTCTAGTAATCTATATAACATTAAGGAGGGAGGGCATGGGCCATCTCAAGTCGTACAGAGAGTAAGGAACCGAAACAATGAAGTATGCCTTCACAGTCAAGACTCTTTATAAATTTCATTATTTCCTTTCTAGAACTTCATAAATGATCATTTCACCTCCATGAACGATTTACTAGTAATGGACACCTTACATGTCTTATGAAGAAAGGCTGAAGACGCTCGACCTCTATTCTCTAGAAAAACGACGACGCCGTTGTGATCTCATTCTTGCTCACAACATCATAAGCGGAAAGTGTAACCTCTCGAAAGAGCTGTTCTTCACTCCTGCTCCAGAGCGTCGGCTGCAGGGTCCCTCCCAAAAGCTCTATCTGCGACGATTTCATCTCAATCTAAGGAGAGGGGCTTTCTCCGTCCGGGTTGCGGATCCGTGGAATAAGCTGCCGGACGAGATGGTGAAGATGCTGACGACCGCTCAGTTCAAAGTCTCTCTTGACCAGAAATGGCCTGAACTCTTTGTATGAACACCACCCTGTACATAACTCCATGTCCCCCTACATGGCCTTGCTTTTTGCTTTTTGAGCCAAAAAATTAACTTAACTTAACTTAACTAACTTCACAAATTTATCAGCAGGGCTCATTCTACTCCTACAATTTTGTTTAGTGATCAGTTCATATCCAGAAATTCCTCACACGTGACTACTGATTAGGGTAATTTGGCTGATGGTCATAATGTCATTATTTCGATACTTGGAGCGAGTGGCGAGTTGTGTCCTGGAGTAAAGCAATTCATCTCACGCTGCTCCACTCTGCTCAGTTGTTAATGAGTACAAACCGGGCGCCTGTGCAGCTCCTGTTTCCAGCTGTTAAATACTAGATATACCCATTTCTTTACAACCCACAAGGGGCTAAACACAGAGAAGACAAACAAGGACAGACAAACGGAGATTAAGTCGATTATATCGACCCCAGTGCATAACTGGTACTTAATTTATCGACCCCGAAAGGATGAAAGGCAAAGTCGACCTCGGCAGAATTTGAACTCAGAACGTAGCGGCAGACGAAATACTGCTAAGCATTTCGCCAGGCGTGCTAACGATTCTGCCAGCTCGCCGCCTGCAGTTAAATACTAGATATACCACTGGATCAAGAGTGAGATAGCTGAGACTTTCTCTATGTCTGCAGAGGCATCTAAAACAATTAGCGAAAGCATGGGACATATTACCAAGCCATACTCGCTCGCGAGTGACGGCTTGCTGTCCATTATTTCCCACAAGACTCCATATTAATATGTCTAAAATTTATCCTTAAATCTCCTTATCAACAATGGTAATATAATCACCATAAATCCGTTATCCATATTAATAGTTTCACTCCCACAAATGCTTAGATTAACGATGGTTAATTTCAACCGCCCCAAATTCCCTAATTAACAGCGGTCGCTACATTCACAGAATACCCCTAATTTACAGCGGTCATTGATACCTCTAATTAGCAGTAATTATTTCACCTCACTTTTATTTGATCTGTGTTCATATTTTACAGAAAAGAAAAAAATTCTGTTCGTTAACATTTCTTCAGTTTGACTGTAATATCAACCAAACGGTGTCGACACATTCGCAGTTATAAATTTTCAATAAGTGACTCTCACATGAAGAAGTTGACAGTTAATAAATTATGTACGACATTCCAATGAAAAAGATACTATTAATTAATCCAATAAAAAGAAAAACTATAACTACAAATTTCCACTGTGACAAAGATACTGTTGATTGTTTCCAATAAATGATATTATTAATTGCTTTAACGATTTAGCGACGAAGCTCTTCTAATGACATTCCTGTTAATTGTTATTTATTTGAAAGTTGAAGATACAGTAGTAGTGCAGTTGATCTTGTCTCGTTGGGAAAGTAAGTAAATTGTTATCTTTATGGATAATTCTTAAAAAGAGAGTCAAGGGAGGTAAATCTGAATTTGAATTTAAATTAGGACTTGAATTTATGTTGACCAATGTCGAGTGAATCTGGTTCCAGAGGATTTCTTGATCGATTTTCCAAGATATGAACTGTTGATATACTGCATATGTGTGTGTATGTTGTTGTTGTTGTTGTTGTTGTTAAG
>NW_021830530.1:0-4579 GCF_006345805.1 Octopus sinensis | reverse complement strand
ATTGGTCTGTAGTTTTCTGGTTTTGCTGTTGCATTTGATTTGGGAATTAAGATGGTTTTCCCCTTCGTGAGCCATTCAGGCATTGTCTCTGGCTCTGCTAGTACTTTTAAAGTTTTCAGCCAGCTTTTTGTGCATTCCTGTCAGATATTTCAACAGAAGTTGGGGATCTTGTCATGCCCAGGTGCCTTCCAGTTGCTTAATCTTTGCAGTGCCTGGGTGACCTCTTCAGTTGTTATGGGGGTCCAAAGTTGTTCAGATGCCGAGTTTGTTATTCTGATACTCCTTTTTTTTTGGTGGTTCGTTCGCCGACCATATTTCTCCCCAGAATTCTTCCAATTCTTCTGCCGTGGTGCTGCAGTGACTTTTTCCAGTTCTTGGTAGAACTTTTTGGGGTTAGAGTTGAACTTTTTGTTTTCCAAAGAAGCGTTGGCGTTTCTTGTACGGCGGATCTTTGTGCTTTGGCAAGGATATCTTGCTTCAGCTTTTCTTTTATTTCAGGCAAATCTTTCTCTGTGATGTTATATTTGCGGAGTATTTTTGTTCTCTTTGGTTGCTCAGTAGCGTTGATTGTTTGCTGATTTCATTAAGAATCGACAGGTCTTTTCTAATTTTTTTTATTTTGCTTTGGATGTTATTTATCCACAGGTTTGTTGGGTGGTGGTACTCCTGTTTGGGCGGTTTGGGTGAGTATCCAGCTTTTTGGTGCTGCAGTGGCTGCTGCGTATATTAGGTTATTTAGCTCAGTGATATCACTTTTTTTTGATTCAGTGGCTATCAGTTCAGTGACGGCTAGGTTATGATGCTTTTATACATAGGTGTTGGTTATTTTGTTTATTTTGATTCTTGGGAGGTATGGTCGGTGGTCCATTTTGAGCTCTGTGGTTTTCAGTTCTTTAATTATTTTATTTTTTATATTATCATAATCATTAGGCTCCCCTTCGTTGTTTACATCGTATTTGTTGGGAATGTTGCGTTTGTCTTCGTGTTTTACAGTTTCAGTGTTTATATTATTGGGCATTGTTGTGTGGCTTCTATCTACATTTTCCTGGTGTATGTTTTCTTTTAGGTGTTCTATTTCTATTTCTGATATTTTTTTGTGTTGAGAATGTATCTTCGTACGTTAGCTAATTTATTAGGGTTCATTGCTGTATCCAAGTCTATATCTCTATTATTTTCCTTCCATATTTTATATGTATGTGTGGTTGTATTTTCATTTTTGGCTAGAGTACTGCTGTGAAGTATGCGTGTAAGATAGAAATGTATTCCTCACGTGTCCATTTACGTCTTTTGGGTTTTATTTGCGGACATGAGGTACAACGTCCGGCCCATTATTTTGACGGTCGTCATTTTCGTAGGGTACCGGTCCGTTTATTTCTGTTGTCACATTATTTCGCACGTGTAGTTTTTCGTACATTTTTTGTTGTAAGTTTAATGTACGTACCGCTCGATTGTTATTCTTGGGTTGAATAGTATCGGTGGCATTTAATTTCTTCGTAGTTCTTTTGTACATGGTGTTTTATTATTATTATTATTATTATTATTATTATTATTATTATTATATTATTATTATTATTATATTATTATTATTATTAATATTATTATTATTACTATTATTATTAAGTATTGAAATCATTGTTGCTATTATCATGGGTGCAATGTTAGCATTGTTGTTTTGATATCTCTTCGTGTCTTTTTGTTGAATGTGTTGGGATGTGGAATGCCTGCCACAGTCATGGGACTAAATACTTTGCTTGCGTTTAGTTTTATTCCTTTTGTATTTTGCGTTCAAATCTTACCGTGGACAATCTTTGTCATTTGACCCTCTAGATCAGTGGTTTCAACCGGGATCCATATAAGATTTCGTGTGGCTGTGTGGGTATGAATAAGTATTTCACTTATGTCTTACGTATTTATCGCTGAAGAGGGGAAACTTCTTATGAATTAACCCTGAAATTGGGACCAATACGGTAATAACGGATTTTTTAGAAATTTCTATCGGCTTGTTTCGAGACGCATAAATTATAATGGTTATTGACAATTTTGTCTTCTTTTCGGCATATTTTGCATTAGAATTTTTCTTTTGTCCTTATTTTATAATATATATTTATAATTATTCAGTTTTATTTGAAGATTACTAGCCAATAGAGAAAGAGTGGGATTCTAACTTAGATCCAAGGCTCCTTCATTGGAATTTCAACATCAACAAGGTATTTTTGTATGTATGTATGTATGTATGTATGTATGTATGTATGTATGTATGTATGTATGTATGTATGTAGGTATGTATGTATATATGTATGTATATGTGCAAATATGTATGTTTTGTTTTATGTATGTATTCTCATGCATATAGTTGCATATCTAGACATGCTCATACATATTTAAGTGATAAACTTCTGCCAAGTTTTACATATTTTTGCAGTTCCAGTGATGGATTGGAACTGTAGTAATCGAATCAGCTTTTCCCTTTCTACTTTTGAGGAACCTAATTTCTCAAGATTGGTGTTTAGACAGTGTGTTACACATCCAAGTTCCCCAATAAGTACAGGTATAAACCTGAATGTGTAATCTGGGTAGAGTGGCCGCAGATTCCTCAATAATTCAGCGTAGGTATTTTCCTTTCGCTTCCCGTTAACGTCCGCTGGGTAACTAATGTCCACAACTGTACACAAATTTTTTTCTCTGTTCCGTCTATTATATTTACATTTTATTGAGGTTTTCACTGGGGCACTCCACCAATACGCCTTTTTTATGAGTGGCTATGGCTTCTACTATAATGTAGAATCTTATTTGTCTGTATGTACCTAATTATTCAGTTTTATTTCAAGATTTCCAATGAAGGCTCCTTCATTGGAATTTCAACATCAACAGGGTATTTTCAAATGTATGCATGTATGTATATACGTATACATGCAATTCTGTTTGTTTTCTTTTATGTATGCATTCTTATGTATATAGTTGCATATCTAGACATGCTCATATATACTTAAATGATAAACTTTTGGAAAGTTTTACAGATTTTTACAGTTCCAGTGATGGATTGGATCTGCCTCTTCGTCTATAAGTATATATGTATGCATGTATGTACGCACATATGTATGTCTGTCTGTATGTATGTATGTATGTATGTATGTATGTATGTATGTATGTATGTATGTATATATGTATGTATGTATGTATGCATGTATAAACACTGAGACATACATACATACATACTGATAGAATACTTACAAACATACACAGAGCCATAAACACGTATAGGAATATTCACATACACATTTACTGAGGAACACATTAAACTTAGACATGACACATGTTCACATACACACAATCAAACACACACACACACACACACACACACACACACACACACACACACACACACACACAATGAAGTTGTATGTTCACACACAGTCACATACTGACTAGTTAAACACATAAGTGAACTTATACATGCGCACACCCAAAAACACACACGTAGAGGAAGGCATACATATACATACAGATACATACAATACAACTACATGTATAAATAAATAAGTAGATGAATAACAATTTATTGCACCGTAGGCTATTACAAACTACAGACACCCTCCCTCTGTATGTTATTTCACATGCGGTGCATTGGCTATTGTGCATCTTCTGCAATATCCTGCACATTTCTTTTGTCTAGTTGCACAGTTTTATGAATACATATGCAGCTAGGTGTTTTCATTGCTGCATGCATAAAGCATTGGGACATCTATCTATCTATCTATCTATCTATCTATCTATCTATCTATCTATCTATCTATCTATCTATCTATCTATCTATCTATCTATCTATCTATCTATATATATATATATATATATGTATATATATATACACACAAAGATAGATATAGAGAGATAGATATGTATATATATATATATATGTATATATACATACATATCTATATGTATATACATACATATATACATGCATACATCCATATATATATGAATACATACATATATATATATATATGCATATATATATATATATATAATATATATATATATATTATATATATATATATATATGTAGGTCTCGGGTTGATTCGGGGTTAACCACAGTAAATAAGGTACTCAATACATAGCAGAGTAAATTAATTTATTTATAGAAGAGCTCTACAGGACTAGAACTGTTTCATTCAAGAGAAATCTTCAGGAAGATTTCTCTTGAATGAAACAGTTCTAGTCCTGTAGAAGCTCCTTCTATATAATAAATATATATATAATAATATATAATATATATATATATATATATAATATAGTTATATATATATATATATATATAACTATATATATATATATATATATTATATATTATGTAATGTATGTATGTATATATCGAAGACAGAGAGATAGCAATCTCAATACAAAGACTGACCAAGCTAACGTATACCCACAGGCACAGGTCATACACACGCACGTGAGAAAAAGCGTACACTTATGTATTCCTACTCATACAATTTCATGTATAATTAAATTATCACACACTCACCACACAGAGTAGATGTAGAGAGATATATAATACGCATTTGGAAGTATATACACA